>NC_053022.1:100170642-100203222 GCF_003073215.2 Triticum urartu
CCAGAAGCCCAAGCCAAGACTTCCACGATTCCCAGGCACTGCAACTTCACCTGGGGTCTTCAATGTGAATGGCTTCGTGGCACACAACACCTTCTTCAACAGCGCCAAGAACCCTTACACCAAACCTCGCATTGCATTAGATCAGTTCTGGAGCTATCAACAGCGCAGCTACTATTCCTGCCTCTTATACAATCAAGGGCACATATTTCCACATATGCGTCTCGACACTGAAGCTATAGCTAGCCTGCCCTGCCTTGAAGAAGCGTTGGATTGCTTCAGAGATGTTGGACTGCTGCAATTTGTCACAGATAAGGAACACTGAAATGAAGAGCTTCCGCTACAGTTCTATGCAACTCTTCACATTCGAGGCTACAACAGGGATCAAAAGACTTGGGTCCTTGAGTGGATGACAGGCAATGTCCGTCATGAAGCCAAAGCTCTTGATATCATTGAGCTCACAGGCCTGCCCACTCCTGGTGAATACTATGAGCCAGGTTGTCAACAACACCAGAATGCTTTGGAGAGCATTTTTCAAAAGCCAGAACCCAACATGAGTCAAATGCTGAGCATGATGAAGCCTTTGCCTCACGACGCTGAATACCTGTCTGAATTCTTTATTGAATACCTAGAGTATCTGCCTCGCACCATTTACCATATCATCAGAAAGACTCTATGGCCTATCAAAGGACATTCATCTACAGCGAAGCTTGAAGGAGCAATGAAAATTTTGGTTTTCTATATCTTCAATGGCATCAGCTTCAATGCTCAAGACTTCTTCATCAGACAGGTGGCTGCATCAGGCTCTGACATTTTTGGTCTAAAGTTTTATGCTCCATGGGTAATGCGCCTTATCAAGCTTCACTCTGCAATCAACTATCAGCCATCTGCGCGCAATCATCTTGTCTTCTTGCCAGAGGTTGATCTGTCTGTTGAACCTCTTTACCCAGAGCCTGCTAAGGATCCCATTTATCTTCACAATGTTGATCACCAAAGCTTCACCCAGCCTATCGAAGGAGTTCAGGCAGTCTCGCGCGTTTATCCCTTGGCTGGCAACACACGTGCCCCTCGCGCTCAAACTGACGCCACTGGTAGCACCATTGCGCAAAGGCCTCGAAGGCGATCTCGTGTTCTAAATGACCGAGAGCTTCTCGTCGTGCTACACCAGAAATAGGACAAACATCACGACTGGCTTAAGCGTCAGATGCAAAGCCTCTTGGTGGATATCAACCGCATTCGCAATCTTGCCACCAAGAATGCCTTTGTCACTCATGAAACCTGTCGGAGGTCGTGGAAGAGTTTGACATTACTTAGTGCTGAAGCTGATCTGCAAGAATGAATTGTAAGTGCATCTAGTGCCACCCCTAGTTGGTTTTGGAGTATTGACGACAAACCTAGTTGAGGGACTAATGTGTTTGTGAGAATTGCAGGATAACACAGGTAGAAGTCCCTCATTGATTCGGTTTTTCCTACCAGAGATGACCCCTAAAAATGTAATGAAGACATTGAAGTCAAAGGTGGTATGTGAAGACATTCACATTGAAGACTATGACAAGAGAAGACATCGCATGAAGACTATGGAGCGCGAAGACTTAGTTGTTTCGTCGTTCTTTTTCTTCTTTGTTGAGTCATAGGAACCACCGTACTGTTAAGTGGGGTCCAAGTGAACCAGTCAGAATGACTGAAGTGATGCTTAACCAAAATCCTATGTCTTCGAGTGAAGACTATGAGAGCAAATCTTGTCCAGAGTTGGATAAGTCAGCTTTGCTTGTAGTCCCAAGTAAAGTTGCCGTGTGTGTTTGAAATCTGACCGTTGGAACACGTGTCAGTTCCTTAGTGACCAAGGGTCATTTCGGACAAATCAGGTCGGGTTGCCTAGTGGCTATAAATAGCCCACCCCCTACAACCATAAACGGTTGGCTGCTCAGAGTTAGAGTACGGCTTTTGTCGTTTGAGAGCAACCCACCTCGAAGCCTTTGAGAGAGAATTCCTTGCGAGGATAAAGCCCTAAACACCCAGAGCCAAAGAGTGTTAGGCATCACTTAAGTCTTCCTGTCTGTGTGATCTAAAGACCTATTACACTTGAGGACTGTGAATCCTCCAGCCGGTTAGGCGTCGCGTTCTGAGAATCCAAGAGTCATTGTGGATCGCTGGTGAACGAAGTCTGTGAAGGTTTGGAAGTCTACCTTGAAGACTTACCAGAGTGATTGGGCGAGGACTGGGTGTCCTTAGCTCAAAGGGAATAAGGTGAAGACGAGGTCTTCTGAGTTGAATCTCAGCCTCCCTAACCAGACGTACAGTTGTCACAGCAGCTGGAACTGGTCCAACAAATCATTGTCTTCAACGAGTCACTGGTTTCATCCTTCCCTTCCCTTTACTTACCGTTGGTCCATGTGAAGTCATTGTATGATTGCATTATCTCTTGTCTTCACTGAGTGACTGCTTGTTCTGATTGGCTTCACAATATCTTCCTACCTGATCTTTACTGCCTAGCTGCTATTAGTCATTGTTCTTTCACTTCATTGAATACTTGACTATGGCTTGCCTAGTGTAGTCTACCTTCCGCTGCATGGTAATAGGTTTATTTCTATCATTTGTCTTCGAAACTTCCATGTTTTGAAGACTTCCATAAAAATCGCCTATTCACCCCCTCCCCTCTAGACGATCACTAGCACTTTCAATTGGTATCAGAGCAAGGTACTCCCTTGTTCTGTGTGATTCGGTTTAACCACCTGGAGTTTTAGCTATGTCGACTGCAGGGATAATTAAAGTCTCCGCTGCATGCCCCGTCTTCGATGGAACTGAATATCCCTACTGGAAGAATAAGATGCGCATGCATCTTGAAGCCATTGTTGTCGACCTATGGTATGTCGTCAAGAATGGCGTTGCCAAGGCTGGTGAAGGTGTCACCGCTGCTGATGTCAAGAAGTTCGTTTAACTGGACTCCACTGCCAAGAACATCATCTGTGGTCATCTGACCAAAGGACAGTATGGCCGCGTGAGTGCTTTGGAAACATCTAAGCTTAGTCTGGGACTGGCTCTCCAAGGTCAACGAAGGCGTCTCAACCCAGAGAGATCAGAGAATCAGTGTCCTTCGCAACCTCTTCAACCGCTTCAAGAGAAATGACAATGAGAATGTCCAGCTCACATTTGATCGACTCACTGACATCACAAATGAGCTTCAAGCCTCGGCGCTACTGAGATCACCAAGCATGAAGTCGTCAAGACACTCCTGAGATCACTTGACAGTTATTTGACATCCTAGCCCTGATGATTCAAGAACGTCCTGACTTCAAGACACTCGATCCGTCTGACATACTTGAGAGGCTCAACACATACGAGTTTCAGCTTTCTGAGAAAAGAGACATCTACGGTCCCAACTATGGGCGAACTCGTGCCTTGAAGGCAAAAGATGTCTCCTCATCTGAAGAAGAATCTGACAGCAGTTCTGATGATCCTGAAGACATTGGAAAGGAGCTTGCTATGCTTGTGAAGAAGTTCCAAAAATTCACCAAGAAGAAAGGCTTCAAAAAGTATTCATGATCAAGCTCAAGGAATGATGAAGCTTCTGCTCATGACTGCAAGAAGAGAACATGCCACAAGTGCAAGAAAGCTGGCCACTACATCTCTGAGTGCGCAGTGGGACAATGAGAACAACAAGAAGAAGAAGAGCAAGGAATATGATTCTGACGACAAGAAGAAGAAGAAATACTCAAAGTCTTCTTCCAAGTCTTCCTCAAAGTCTTCATCACACAAGAAGAGCTCATCTGGCAAAGGCTCGTGCATTTGTTGGCAAGGAAATGGATTCAGAGGAGGAGTCTGCTTCTGAGGAGGCGGAGGTGGAGTCTGAGGAGGAGTCCGATTCTGGTGTGCAAGTCTGGCTACAGCCTACGTTGCCAAGTCCATCTTCAACACTGAAGACAATTGTGACCTGAACGCCGATGCTAATGACAAGGACGACTCCACTCCCACCTACTGCTTCATGGCACGCGGTGCCAAGGTAAACTCACGCCAACAGTGATGAGTAACATCCAAGTGAAGATTTGATCTCAGGTGTTCAAACGCACGTGATGCAGCTACAAAATTCTACTTGCTTAAATGGGCGAGCTAGCTTAGTCAGACAATAAAGAGCTTAATTTGGGAGACTAGGTATTACAGAGTGAACTAGTTAGACAAAAGCGATGTACCTGTGTGGGGAATCGCTGAACGATGACTTACGACTCTCAGTCCTTAATTGAAAGACATAAAAAGGGACTTCTTAAGTTATATCTGAGGTGAGGTAACATGGCTGAAGGCTCGACATGAATCGACTTCGCTTCTTAAATCTTATTTCGATGATATGATGACTTCGCGTATTGAGTGAGGTGCCCAATGAGTGTAAAGCAGGAGTTGGAAATGATTGAGTGCGTGTTTCGAGAGAGATCTGCTCTAAAGAATAGGAAATCGAGTTGCGACGTCGCCAAGCATTTGAGTCGTGACTCTGGGATAACTAAGTTATGGAGTGTTCTTGTTCGTCGTGTATTAGCTTTGCTTATGTTTTGCGCCCAGAATAGGTAGTTCCGCTGCGGGAACAGGTATTTGGATCTAGTCTCGAATGTTCCTTAAAGATTGAGCAATGTATAACCTACTTCTGTTCGATTGAATGTTCTAAGGTTATGATGCTAGCATTGGTTGATGATGTATGATTGATGCACATACTTTCTAGAGGTAGGACTGTTGGTGAATGTTACACTTCTACTGATGCTCACGCAATTTATCTGTAACTGTGGTAACTAACCCCTCTGCTGAGGATACCACTGCTATTGCTGATGAGAATGCTAGGTTGAAGACATTGCTTGAAACAGGGATGTACAAAAGTCTCAAAGGGCATCAGACACTATGTGATGTCCTCAAAAGGCAGATCCTGAACCGAAACCCTAGGAAAGAGGGTGTTGGGTTCGAAAGGAAAATGAATGCTGATGGCTCTTACTGGAAACCTGAGCAGTACCCCAAAACCACATGGGTTGCTGCAAAGGGACCTTTAGTGGATCCATCCACCCTATCTGGCTTCACTTGTGCTAATCCCATTGTTATTGATGAATCCTTTGATGCAAACTATAAACTGTTTAAGAATCAGAATGGTGAAGTGTTTGCCAGGTATATTGGTACTAACTGCAGGAATGGGCCGCCTATGAAGAAGGTCTGGGTGCCGAAAAGGTGTTTGGAGAATCTTCCTGTGAATGTCGTCATGACACCACAAGTGAAGAAGACAAACCCAGACCACAGGCTTCATACGGCCCAAAGGCTTCATATAGACAGAGGACTCACCTGAGTCGCACTAATGCAAATGTTTTGCAGGGAAGCCATACTCAGGCCTATGAATATGAGCGGTTCATCAAACCGCCATGTTCATAAGACCAAGAACTATTCTGCTTATTCTTATGAGTACTATTGTCCACCTGCAAGACTTTTTGCTAGGGCTCCAAAGCCAAAGTTCTCAGATGCTGCACTTAGACTCATTGCTTTCGAAGCCACCCTTGAAGATGTGGGTGGCTAAGAAAGCTTAACTCTCTTTTGCAAGGAAAGGTCTCCAGCCGAAAACCAAAATGTCTGAAGCTATTGCTGGGGACCTTAAACATCTTGTAGGGCGCAAGATCAAATGCCCAAATGGTCTTATTATGTATTTTGTTCCTGAGTCGCTTGCTACTTGCCCTATCAGTCCTAACCTCGATCTAAGCTTTCATAATCCACTTGCTCGTCAAATGTTTTATGCTTCACAATTCTCTTCGTGAAGCCTATCCCCCTAACTGCACTGTAGGGTATGACACCAGCTGCTTCAGAATGGATTATTGATAGTGGGTGTACTAATCACATGACTGGCAAGCGAAGTCTTCTCATGGACTCAACTTTACGTCCATCTGACAAGAGTCACATCACATTTGCTGATACTGGTAAAAGCAAGGTATTGGGTCTAGGTAGAGTTGCAATCTCAAGGATCAACACATGGATAAAGTGATGCTTGTTGAATCCCTTGGTTTCAACTTAATGTCTGTCTCAATGCTTTGCGATTTAAAATCATTGATTGTGTGTTCTAATGGAATCTGACAAGTCTCTAGTGTTTGAAGGGTATCGGAAAGATGATTTGTACGTGGTAGATTTCTCAGCAGGACCACAGCTTGCCGTATGTCTTCTAGCAAAAGCTTTAGAATGCTGGCTCTGGCATCGGAGGCTAGGGCATGCTGGCATGAGGAACTTGCACACTCTTGCAAGAAGAAGCATGTCATAGGCATCGAGGGCGTCAAGTTCAAGAAGGATCACTTATGCGGTGCCTGTGAAGCAGGAAAGATGACGAGGGCCAAGCATCTCGAAGACAATCATGACAACGACTCAACCCTTCGAACTGCTCCACATGGATCTTTTTGGTCCCACTCATTACTCAACTCTTACTACTACTGCTTGTCTCTATGGCTTTGTCATTGTTGATGATTATTCAAGATATACTTGGGTGCATAATAATCCTCTACAAGACTGAAGTGCAGGATGTCTTCAGACGCTTCGCCAATCGAGCAATGAACAACTATGGCGCCAAGATAAAGCACATCAGAAGTGACAATGGCACTGAATTCAAGAACACTGGCCTAGATACATATCTTGATACTTTGGGCATCACACATGAATTCTCAGCTCCGTACACGCCACAGCAGAATGGCGTCGTCGAACGCAAGAACAGAACACTTATTGAGATGGCTCGGAAATGCTTGATAATACAAGTGTAAGTGCATCTAGTGCCACCCCTAGTTGGTTTTGGAGTATTGACGACAAACCTAGTTGAGGGACTAATGTGTTTGTGAGAATTGCAGGATAACACAGGTAGAAGTCCCTCATTGATTCAGTTTTTCCTACCAGAGATGACCCCTAAAAATGTATGAAGACATTGATGTCAAAGGTGGTATATGAAGATATTCTCATGAAGACTATGACAAGAGAAGACATCGCATGAAGCCTATGGAGCTCGAAGACTTAGATCTTTCGTAGTTCTTTTTCTTCTTTGTTGAGTCATAGGAACCACCGTACTGTTAAGTGGGGTCCAAGAGAACCAGTCAGAATGACTGAAGTGATGCTTAACCAAAACCTATGTCTTCGAGTGAAGACTATGAGAGCGAATCTTGTCCAGAGTCGGACAAGTCAGCTTTGCTTGTAGCCCAAGTAAAGTTGCCGTGTGTGTTTGAAATCTGACCGTTGGAACACGTGTCAGTTCCTTAGTGACCCAGGGTCATTTCGGACAAATCAGGTCGGGTTGCCTAGTGGCTATAAATAGCCCACCCCCTACAACCATAAACGGTTGGCTGCTCAGAGTTAGAGTACGGCTTTTGTCGTTTGAGAGCAACCCACCTCGAAGCCTTTGAGAGAGAATTCCTTGCGAGGATAAAGCCCTAACCACCCAGAGCCAAAGAGTGTTAGGCATCACTTAAGTCTTCTTGTCTGTGTGATCTGAAGACTTATTACACTTGAGGACTGTGAATCCTCCAGCCGGTTAGGCGTCGCGTTCTGAGCATCCAAGAGACATTGTGGATCGCCGGTGAACGAAGTCTGTGAAGGTTTGGGAGTCTACCTTGAAGACTTACCAGAGTGATTGGGCGAGGTCTGTGTGACCTTAGCTCAAGGGGAATACGGTGAGGACTGGGTGTCCTGAGCTGCGTGTTCAGGACTGGGTGTCCGGGACTGTGTGTCCTCAGGTTTAAATACCTAGCCGCCCTAACCAGACGTACAGTTGTCACAGCAACTGGAACTGGTCCAACAAATCATTGTCTTCAACGAGTCACTGGTTTCATCCTTCCCTTCCCTTTACTTACTGTTGGTCCTTGTGAAGTCATTGTATGATTGCACTATCTTTGTCTTCACTGAGTGACTGCGTGTTCTGTTTGGCTTCATAATATCTTCCTACCTGATCCTTACTACCTAGCTGCTATTAGTCATTGTGCTTTCACTTCATTGAATACTTGACTATGGTTTGCCTAGTGTAGTCTACCTTCCGCTGCATGGTAATAGGTTTATTTCTATCGTTTGTCTTCGAAACTTCCACGTTTTGAAGACTTTCATAAAAATCGCCTATTCACCCCCCTCTAGTCGATATAAGCACTTTCAATTGGTATCAGAGCAAGGTACTCCCTTGTTCTGTGTGATTCGGTTTAACCACCTGGAGTTTTAGCTATGTCGACTGCAGGGATAATTAAAGTCTCCGCTGCGTGCCCCGTCTTCGATGGAACTGAATATCCCTACTGGAAGAATAAGATGCGCATGCATCTTGAAGCCATTGACATCGACCTATGGTATGTCGTCAAGAACGGCGTTCCCAAGGCTGGAGAAGGTGTCACTGCTGCTGATGTCAAGAAGTTCTTTCAACTGGACTCTACTGCCAAGAATATCATCTGTGGTCATCTGACCAAAGGACAGTATGGCCGTGTGAGTGCTTTGGAAACATCTAAGCTAGTCTGGGACTGGCTCTCCAAGGTCAACGAAGGCGTCTCAACCCAGAGAGATCAGAGAATCAGTGTCCTTCGCAACCTCTTCAACCGCTTCAAGAGAAATGACAATGAGAATGTCCAGCTCACGTTTGATCGACTCACTGACATCACAAATGAGCTTCAAGCCCTTGGCGCTACTGAGATCACCAAGCATGAAGTCGTCAAGACACTACTGAGATCACTTGACAGTTCGTTTGACACCCTAGCCCTGATGATTCAAGAACGTCCTGATTTCAAGACACTCGATCCGTCTGACATACTTGAGAGGCTCAACACACATGAGTTTCAGCTTTCTGAGAAAAGAGATATCTACGGTCCAAACTATGGGCGAACTCGTGCCTTGAAGGCAAAAGCTGTCTCCTCATCTGAAGAAGAATCTGACAGCAGTTCTGATGATCCTGAAGACATTGAGAAGGGAACTTGCTATGCTCTGTGAAGAAGTTCCAAAAATTCACCAAGAAGAAAGGCTTCAGAAAGTCTTCACGATCAAGCTCAAGGAATGATGAAGCTTCTGCTCATGACTACAAGAAAAGACATGCCACAAGTGCAAGAAACCTGGCCACTACATCTCTGAGTGTCCGCAGTGGGACAATGAGAACAACAAGAAGAAGAAGAGCAAGGAGTATGACTCTGACGACAAGAAGAAGAAGAAATACTCAAAGTCTTCTTCCAAGTCTCTCCAAGTCTTCATCACACAAGAAGAGCTCATCTGGCAAGGCACGTGCGTTTGTTGGCAAGGAAATGGATTCAGAGGAGGAGTCCGCTTCTGAGGAGGCGGAGGTGGAGTCTGAGGAGGAGTCCGATTCTGGCGTTGCGAGTCTGGCTACAGCATACGTTGCCAAGTCCATCTTCAACACTGAAGACAATGACTTCATCACCGACACCGATGCAAATGACAAGGACTACTCCGCTCCTACCTACTGCTTCATGGCACGCGGTGCCAAGGTAAACACACGCACTACTCACTATCAAACATCTAGTGACGATGACTCTGATTGTGGTTCCAAACCCAGCTACAAAACACTCGCTAAAATTGCAACTGAACAACAGAAAACCATGGAACACATTCAAAAACTGTTAGACAAAAGCGATGATCTGTTAGACGCTGAAATGACTCGATCTCAGTCCTTAATTGAAGACATAAAAAATCTTCACGTTAAGTATGAGGAACTTGAAAGTCGTCATGAAACGCTCTCAACAGCTCATGAAAGGCTTTCCTATGATTATCTTCAAAGGAAGCAAGATCTTGAGAAATTGAGAGCGGCTCATGAAGATCTTCAGAAAGAAAACGAGTCGCTTCGCGCCAAACAGATCAGTTCAGCTCAGGAAGGATTTGAACCACCATGTCTTAAATGCATTGAGCGTGATAATGCTACTTCTGTTGCTGAATGTTCTACTGCTGCTACTGTTGCAATATCTTCAACTGTTGATGTGGGAACTAACCCCTCTGCTGAGGATACCACTGCTATTGCTGATGAGAATGCTAGGTTGAAGACATTGCTTGAAACAGGGATGTACAAAAGTCTTAAAGGGCATCAGACACTATGTGATGTCCTCAAAAGGCAGATCCTGAACCGAAACCCGAGGAAAGAGGGTGTTGGGTTCGTAAGGAAAATGAATGCTGATGGCTCTTACTGGAAACCTGAGCAGTACCCCAAAACCACATGGGTTGCTGCAAAGGAACCTTCAGCAGATCCATCCACTCTATCTGGCTTCACTTGTGCTAACCCCATTGTCATTGATGAATCCTTTGATGCAAACTATAAACTGTTTAAGAATCAGAATGGTGAAGTGTTTGCCAGGTACATTGGTACTAACTGTAGGAATGGACCGCCTATGAAGAAGATCTGGTGCCGAAAAAGTGTTTGGAGAATCTTCCTGTGAATGTCATCATGACACCACAGGTGAAGAAGACAAACCCCAGACCACAGGCTTCATACGGTCCAAAGGCTTCATACAGACAGAGGACTCACCTGAGTCGCACTAACGCAAATGTTTTGCAGGGAAACCATACTCAGGCCTATGAATATGAGCGCGTTCATCAAACCGCCATGTTCATAAGACCAAGAACTATTCTGCTTATTCTTATGAGTACTATTGTCCGCCTGCAAGACTGTTTGCTAGGGCTCCAAAGCCAAAGTTCTCAGATGCTGCACTTAGACTTATTGCTTCTAAGCCACCCTTGAAGATGTGGGTGGCTAAGAAAGCTTAACTCTCTTTTGCAGGGAAGGGTCTCCAGCAGAAAACCAAAATCGTCTGACGCTATTGCTGGGGACCTTAAACATCTTGTAGGGCGCAAGATCAAATGCCCGAATGGTCTTATTATGTACTTCGTTCCTGAATCGCTTGCTACTCTCCCTATCAGTCCTAATCTGGATCTAAGCTTTCATAACCCACTGGTTCGTCAAATGTTTTTGCTTCACAATTCTCTTCGTGAAGCCTATCCCCCTAACTGCACTGTAGGGTACGACACCAGCGTCTTCAGAATGGATTATTGATAGTGGGTGTACCAATCACATGACTGGCAAAAGAAGCCTTCTTATGGACTCAACCTTACGTCCATCCGACAAGAGTCACATCACATTTGCTGACACTGGTAAAAGTAAGGTATTGGGTCTAGGTAGAGTTGCAATCTCAAAGGATCAACACATGGATAAAGTCATGCTTGTTGAATCCCTTGGCTTCAACTTAATGTCTGTCTCAATGCTTTGCGATTTGAACATGATCGTAATGTTTGGAAAATATCGTTGCCTTGTTCTAATGGAATCTAACAAGTCTCTAGTGTTTGAAGGGTATCGGAAAGATGATTTGTACGTGGTAGATTTCTCAGCAGGACCACAGCTTGCCGTATGTCTTCTAGCAAAAGCTTCAGAATGCTGGCTCTGGCATCGGAGGCTAGGGCATGCTGGCATGAGGAACCTCCACACCCTTGCAAAGAAGAAGCATGTCATAGGCATCGAGGGCGTCAAGTTCAAGAAAGATCACTTATGCGGTGCCTGTGAAGCAGGAAAGATGACGAGGGCCAAACATCCCTCGAAGACAATCATGACAACAACTCGACCCTTCGAACTGCTCCACATGGATCTTTTCGGTCCCACTCATTACTCAACTCTTACTACTACTGCTTGTCTCTATGGCTTTGTCATTGTTGATGATTATTCTAGATATACTTGGGTGCACATAATCCTCTACAAGACTGAAGTGCAGGATGTCTTCAGACGCTTCGCCAATCGAGCAATGAACAACTATGGCGCCAAGATAAAGCACATCAGAAGTGACAATGGCACTGAATTCAAGAACACTGGCCTTGATACATATCTTGATACTTTGGGCATCACACATGAATTCTCAGCTCCGTACACGCCACAGCAGAATGGCGTCGTCGAACGCAAGAACAGAACACTCATTGAGATGGCCCGAACGATGCTTGATGAATACAAGACTCCAAGAAAATTCTGGCCTGAAGCCATTGATACTGCATGCCATACAATCAATCGTGTTTATCTTCACAAGCTTCTGAACAAGACATCTTATGAGCTCCTTACTGGCAAGAAGCCAAATGTCAGTTACTTCAGAGTATTTGGCGCCAGGTGCTGGATCAAGGATCCACATCACACTTCAAAATTTGCACCAAAAGCACATGAGGGTTTTATGCTTGGATATGGAAAGGATTCGCACTCCTACAGAGTCTTCAATCTCTTTCATTATAAAGTGGTTGAAACAGTGGATGTGCGGTTCGATGAGACTAACGGTTCACAAAGAGAGCACCTGCCAAATGTGCTAGATGAAGTTCCATCCAGTGAATCAATCAAACTTATGGGAACTGGAGAAATCATACCCTCTGAAGCTCAACCTGAAGAGGAACTTATCATCTCCGCACCTGATCAACCTGAAGACAATGCTCAGCCTGAAGACAATCCCTCTAACAATGACAATGATCAGCAAGAGCAAAATCTTCGCCCTGTACATCCTCGTGTTGCCAATGAAGTGCAGATTGAGAGAATAATTGATAGCATCAATGCACCCGGTCCGCTCACTCGTTCAAGGGCAACTCAGCTAGCAAATTTCTGTGGGCACTTCGCATTCGTCTCAATAACAGAACCCAAGAAAGTTGAAGAAGCCTTCATGGAACCTGAATGGATTCAAGCTATGCAAGAAGAGCTTCAACAGTTTGAGCTGAATAATGTATGGGAACTGGTTAAGCGTCCTGATCCTCGGAAGCACAATATAATAGGCACCAAATGGATATACCGCAACAAGCAAGATGAGCATGGTCAAGTTGTCAGAAACAAAGCTCGTCTCGTTGCTCAAGGATATACTCAAGTGGAAGGGATTGACTTCGATGAAACATTTGCTCCTGTGGCTCGACTTGAAGCCATACGCATACTGCTGGCCTATGCAAATCATCATAACATACTTCTATATCAAATGGATGTGAAGAGCGCTTTTCTCAATGGCAAGATTGAAGAAGAAGTGTATGTTGCACAACCGCCTGGCTTTGAAGATCCAAAACATCCTGACATGGTATACAAGCTCAACAAGGCACTGTATGGCCTCAAACAAGCCCCTCGGGCTTGGTATGACACACTCAAATACTTCCTGAAGAGCAAAGGCTTCATACCTGGTTCCCTGACCCACTCTCTTCACGAAGACATATGATGGTGAACTGTTTGTGTGCCAAATATATGTGGATGACATTATCTTCGGCTGCACCAATCAGAAGTACAGTGAAGAGTTTGGATATATGATGCAAGAGCAATATCAGATGTCCATGATGGGAGAGCTGAAGTTCTTCCTCGGTCTTCAAATACGACAGCAACGCAACGACATCTTCATATCTCAAGAGAAGTATCTCAAAGATTGCCTGAAGAAGTTCGGTATGCAAGACTGCAAAGGCTTCACGACGCCAATGCCAGCCAAACATCATCTGGGTCCCGACGACAATGGTAAAGAGTTCGATCAAAAGGTATACCGCTCCATGATTGGTTCTTTACTTTATCTATGTGCATCTAGGCCAGATATTATGCTTAGTGTTTGCATGTGTGCTCGATTCCAAGCGGCACCAAAGGAGTCGCATCACTTAGCTGTGAAGCGAATTCTTCGATATTTGGCTCACACCCCAACTCTAGGATTATGGTATCCAAAGGGCTCAGAGTTTGATCTGGTTGGATTCTCGGATGCTGATTATGCTGGTGACAAGGTGGATCGCAAGTCTACATCAGGCACATGTCATTTTCTGGGACGATCACTTGTATGTTGGTCTTCAAAGAAGCAGAACTGTGTATCTCTCTCCACTGCTGAATCTGAATACATTGCTGCTGGATCTTGCTGCGCTCAGCTTCTGTGGATGAAGCAAACACTCAAAGACTATGGCATTCATCTGAAGCAAGTGCCACTCTACTACGACAACGAAAGCGCCATCAAGATTGCCAACAACCCAGTTCAGCACTCGAAGACAAAGCACATTGAAATTCGTCATCACTTTCTCAGAGATCATGTTGTGAAGGAAGATATTGATATCATACACGTCAACACTGAAGAGCAATTGGCAGATATCTTCACCAAGCCCTTGGATGAGAAAGATTTTGCAAGTTACGGTGTGAGCTAAATATCTTGGAATCCTCAAATGTCCTGTGATCAGGCACACATCCTAACACTTATGCATATTGATGACTTAGATGTGCAACACACGAAGTAAAGTATATCTTCAATCAATGAAGACATACATTCTAAGTGTGAATACATTAATGTGGAATTTGACTTTTGGAGCGCCACGATAATTGTGCGCCGTGTCTGGGTCTAATACTTCCTATACGGTGGGTAACGCCACCACCAAAGGTTCTGTTTGAAGTGTTTCACTCATGGCGTTACATTTGCTATGTCTTCACATTTGGTTTGGCTTCAATTTCAACATGTCTTCATGATTATCTTCACTATGATTATATATATATACTAGTGTTCTGTCCTCTACAGCATTCACTTATAGCTATGTCTTCTTGTTGAATCTTTTGAACTAAGTGAATGTGATCGGACCCTAACCTCTCTATGCTTTCTATCTCAAACTCTATCTCTCCAAATCATATGCATTCTATTGAAACTGTCGAATGTCTTCTCTGCGTCCTTGTCAGCAGAAGATACAGAGACAAACATTAAGTCCGTTTTCAATGCTCATTCCTTCACCTGAAACCCGGAGAAGTGGGAACGACCACCCGACAATCCAGGCGTGCGTGGGACGTGGAACAACCCCCGATATGCTGCATGATGGCCACGTGTTCCTCAGATGTGAATCGCCAGGGGCACCTGTGTAATAACACTGAGCCGCCCCTGTCCCTATAAATACACGCCTCACAGTCATTATCTCTTCTTCCACTCTCGCACGAACCCTAGCGCCACCGCTAGCCCTCGACGACGCCGGCGACGAAGCGCTTCGCTGCCGCAACCTCTCCGACGCCGTCTTCACGCCGACCGCGGACATCGTCTTCTCCGCCGTCGCCGTAGGTGTCCTCCGTCGCCAAGTTAGGGCACGGACGATCGAACTGCTCGGCCTCCTCTTCCACTCCGTCTAGCAGTTCTTGTGTGGTAAATAAAACTTCCTTTTTACGGCCCCTTTGATCCTACAGATTCGTCACTTTCTACCACAAGTAGTTTCTGTTCACACATGTTGGATCCACTTCATACTGCATCTCATATTATGCCTAGTATGTTCACTTATGCTTCACAAAGCAGTTAGATTCCTCACTTGTACTGATCTCTGGATTCGTACAAATCTGGAACCAACTCCTTATCTATGAGTGAATGTCTTCGCACGATGAGGTCAATGTCTTCTAAACTGATTTATCTTCAAAATCTTCTGAGAATGCATATGACCTCTTCCCCTTCCCTCGCACCTTAATGCTGTCACAGGTACATGTCCGTGGGAGAATCCCTTGGTTCTCATAGTCTGCATTCATTTGCAGAATTCTTACAGCATCATATAAATTCTCCCGAAGCCAGTTCCTGTTTGTCCAGCAAGCGAAAGCCTCTTGAAGCCTTTGAACGTGTTGAAGCCATTCAGTTTAAAGTTCATGGCTACAGAGAAATCTGCAAGGAAGGGAGGCAGACAGCGTCGTGGGGGAACATCAAGAGATTTGCCTGATGACCTCTCAGAGCTTTACAAGACAGATCCTGAAGAGGATTATAATCAGCGCAAGACCCGAATCCAGTGGATTCGAAGATATTGGGCAGAACAGTGGTACAAATACAGATTCGTGACCAAGGAATATGCTGAGAAGAGTGCTATCAAAAGTCCTTGGGGTGATATTCTCTTCCGAGGCCTTCCACCCAAGAACAGAGCTGAAGCTATTGCTCAGGGTTTCTATCCCGTGTATGGTCCGTGGACCTCAGCCTGAAGATGCCGACCCATCATCATTGCTATGGTGTCGTGACGATAATCTCTTCAAGCGCAACTTCCAGCATGCAAAGGCATCGGCCAAGGAAAACAAGAAGTCATGGGACTAGACTTCAACCCTGGTCCTTCTGCTCCCCGGGCTGACGGCACACGCGATGCAGAACCCAATGTCATTGGTCCTTTCTACAACCTTGATGGCCTCATCACTCACATCTCAGTTCAAGGTGCAAAGTGGATCATTCTGATGATGATGTGACACTGATGAAGCCCCAGCTCCTACTCCAAAGCCGCAGAAGCCAAAGAAGGCTAAAGCTTCAAAGCCTGCCTCTGCACCAAAAATCTCACGGGCGAAGCCACTGGCTACTGCACCTCCTGAAGACAGTGTGCAGTCTGAAGATCTGGTCACGCATCTCCAAGCCCCAGAAGGTCAAGATGCCTCTGCCACACACCGGCCAAGAACTGACAGCTGCTGCTATTCTGCGCAACGATGCCATTGATCTGTCCAGTGATGAAGATCTTGCAGATGACGCTCTTGAGCAACTGATCAAGAGCAAAGAAGAGGCAGAAATCTTCAACAATTTACCTCTCTTTGACGTGGCAATCATCCATGACTTCATCGATGAGTGGTTTGAAACGCCCAACCTCAGCTTGAAGACCTGCAACTTCCCATTGGCTCAGTGTCGCCTTCCATGGCGCCATTGCTTCAGAGCTAGCTCTAGCTCAGCGCATCGTCGAACTGAAGCAAAGATTGACTTTGAGAAAGCTCAGTTCAAGAAGCATATGGCCAAGCTCAGCGTGCAAGAGGTCAAGAACTTCAAGATCATGCTGCACGAGCTTAAAGAAGCCTTTCTCAAGAAGCGTGAAGAAGCTCAAGGTTCTCGTGAGCGCATGAAGAGCCTGGCTGACAAGTGTGTGCAAGCCTACAATGAGGCTGAGAAGCGCAAGGCCCTTGGGCGTCCTGGCATCGACCCCAGGATGGCTGCAAAGAAGAAGAAGAAGCCGCTATGGCCGAACCCGACGCACCAAGGCAGGAAGCAGATCCCATTGTCTTCCCAACTAGCATGACTGGCTCGAAGCCAAAGGCCCGGTCAACCGCTTCAGAGCTGAAGAAGACGAGGACTGCTGAGGCTGAAGCCAGAAAGAGGAAACATCCTGAAGCCTCTGCTACTGCTCCCTCCAAGAAGAAGCGGAAGACCAAGAAGGAACGGGCTGCTCCCACAGAGCCTTGATTGTTGAACCCATCTCCATGGTTCGCCCTGACGCTGAACATCAAGAGCGTCAACTGACTGTCCATGAGCCTGCTTTCACAGAGGCTCATGAAGCTGAAGACTTTCCAGCAGCTGATCCCATCGCTGCTGAAGACATTGGTCACCATGACCATGTTGAAGATGATGCAGTTCTTCCTCAGCTCGAGCACCAACAGGTATCATCGCCTGTGCTAACGCACAGCGAACTCATCAGCATTGGTCGTCCTCTGACGCCAATTGCTCAGGATGCATCATGGGCTGATCACCCACAAGCACAAGAGGAAGATGACTTTGAGGCCCAGCCAACTCCAACTCCACAGGCGTCGCCAGCGTTACGCAGGCTTCGCAAAGGACCAAGGCCTCCAGTCTCTGAGTCTGAAGCTAAAGCTGCTGAAGACATTCCGGCTGCATCAGCCGATGAAGAAGAAACCCCAAGCGCTGCTACACCCCCGTCTCACCAAGAAGCTGTTCTCGAGGAGAACGTGACTGTGACCGACCCTCCAGCTCATCAAGTGGAGGTTGAGAATCTTGAGGCTGCCACCACCAACACCAATGAAGCCACTGACGCTGTCATGGCTGAAGCCAATGTGGAGCCTACACCAACCCAAAAGCACCAGAAGTCAGCGAAGCCAATGATACTACTGCTTCTGTTCCTGCGCCTGCTGCTGGTCCTCAGTTTGACTATCATGTTGAGCACAGGCCTCAGGTACAGAAGCCAATCCCAAGATTGCCCAGGTTTCCAGGTCCTGCATCAGCACCTGGATCCTTCAATGTCAATGGCTTCAAAGCAGACAACACTTTCTTCAATAGCTCCAAGAACCCCTACTCAAGGGAAAGAATATCTTCTGATCGGTTCTGGAGCTATCCGCAGCGAAGCTATTACTCCTGCATTCTGTACAATCAAGGTCGCATCTTCCCACATAAGCGTCTTGACATCGAAGCAATAGCTGGTCTGCCCTGTCTGGAAGAAGCTCTGGATTGCTTCAAAGAGGTTGGATTGTTGCCGTTTGTCACCGACCAAGAGCACTGGAATGAAGAGTTGCTGCTCCAATTCTATGCCACACTTCACATCCGTTACAACAGAGATCCGAGACTTGGGTCCTGGAGTGGATGACAGGAATGTTCATCACGAAGCCAAAGCCTTTGATATCATTGAGCTCACTGGTCTGCCCACTCCTGGTGATCTCTACGAACCTGGCGGTCAGCTTCACAGTGAAGCTATGGAGAGCATCTTTCAGAAGCCTGAACCAAACATGAGTCAGATGTTCAGTATGATGAAGTCATTGCCACAAGATGCTGCATATCCTAAGGAGTTCCTTGTTGAAGACCTTGAGTATCTGCCAAGGACTATTTATCACATCATAAGGCGAACTCTCTGGCCCATCAAAGGACATTCTCCACATGCCAAGCTGGAAGGTGCAATGAAGACTTTGGTCTTCTATATTCTTCATGGCAAATGCTTCAATGCACAGGACTTCTTCATCCGCCAACTTACTGCATCAGGCTCTGATCTTTTTGGCTTGAAGTTCTACGCTACATGGATAATGCGGCTGATCAAACTCCACTCCGCTATCTCATATCAGCCATCTGCTCGCAATCATCGGATCTTTTTGCCTGATGTGGATATGTCTGTTGAAGTCATTTATCCCGAGCCTGCCAAGGAGCCTCTTAGTCTTCAGAATGCGGAGCATCAAAGTTTTTCTAAGAACATTGAAGGAGTTGAAGCAGTCACCCGTGTTTATCCGTTGGCTGGAACTACACGTGCACCACATCCTGCCCTTACTGAAGCCACCGATAGCATAATTGCCCAACGACCCAAGAAGCGCACTCGTGTTCTCAATGACCGAGAGCTTCTGGTGGCTCTTCATCAGAAACAGGATAGGCATCATGACTGGCTGAAGCGCCAAATGCAAAGCCTCTTGGTGGATGTCAACCGCATTCGCAATCTTGCCACCAAGAATGCCTTTGTTGCCCATGAAACCTCTCGACGCACATGGAAAGGGCTGACGCTGATGTGCTCTGAAGATGATCTTCAAGAGGATGGCTTCTCTGAACGCTTCAAGTTTGACTCCACACCTCCTCGAAGGGCAGTGCTGCGACAAACTCCATCCCTTGAAGACTCTGAGTTCTCTTCCTCTGCTGCAACTGTGAATGCCAGAGTGATCGAGGACGAAGACGATGCTACTTCACTGCCACCTCCTTTAGCACGCTTCGACACTGCTCCAAGTTCTTCTGCACCGCCGAACACCACTGACGACCCTGCTGCTTCACCTACTCTTCATGGGAACGTGTAGATGCTCTATGTCTTCAAACCTTTTTGGTCCTTACTGACAAAAGGGGGAGAAGCATATGAGTTTGATAGTCTTCAAGCGGGTCCACATGGGCGGTTGCTTTATATTTTGCCTCGTGTTTACAACTCTCATTTTGATACATTTGGTTCTTTGAGTTGTAACACCTAAACTCGATGGTCGTCTGCTACTTATTTGCTACTTCGTGATGCGACGATAAATTCCGCACTTAGATCATCTTGCAGACGTCCATTTTCCATTATGCATGTCATTATCTTCACATACCTTCTCATGCATAATGAATTGTCATCATAGGTTGAAGAGGATCTCCACGAGTACAACCTGCCATGTGCATTTGCATTCCAAAAGCAAATTACTTATATGCACATCTTCAGGGGAGCCCTTGCAACTTATGAAGACAATTCCTTATCCTTTACAATTTCACATATTATATTCCCCGTTGAAAACTTCAACTAGTTTGTCATCAATCACCAAAAAGGGGGAGATTGTAAGTGCATCTAGTGCCACCCCTAGTTGGTTTTGGAGTATTGACGACAAACCTAGTTGAGGGACTAATGTGTTTGTGAGAATTACAGGATAACACAGGTAGAAGTCCCTCATTGATTCGGTTTTCCTACCAGAGATGACCCCTAAAAATGTATGAAGACATTGATGTCAAAGGTGGTTTATGAAGATATTCACATTGAAGACTATGACAAGAGAAGACATCGCATGAAGCCTATGGAGCTCGAAGACTTAGGTCTTTCATAGTTCTTTTTCTTCTTTGTTGAGTCATAGGAACCACCGTACTGTTAGGTGGGGTCCAAGAGAACCAGCCAGAATGACTGAAGTGATGCTTAACCAAAACCTATGTCTTCGAGTGAAGACTATGAGAGCGAATCTTGTCCAGAGTCGGACAAGTCAGCTTTGCTTGTAGCCCAAGTAAAGTTGCCGTGTGTGTTTCAAATCTGACTGTTGGAACACGTGTCAGTTCCTTAGTGACCCAGGGTCATTTCGGACAAATCAGGTCGGGTTGCCTAGTGGCTATAAATATCCCACCCCCTACAACCATAAACGGTTGGCTGCTCAGAGTTAGAGTACGGCTTTTGTCGTTTGAGAGCAACCCACCTCGAAGCCTTTGAGAGAGAATTCCTTGCGAGGATAAAGCCCTAACCACCCAGAGCCAAAGAGTGTTAGGCATCACTTAAGTCTTCTTGTCTGTGTGATCTGAAGACTTATTACACTTGAGGACTGTTGTTGGGGATATTACTACTGGGCATAAACCGGCCTATCTGGGCTGGGTTAACTTCATCAGTAGTTAAGTATGTTAAAACCCATGAAGTAAGATGAGGGCTTAAAGTCCATGATCGGTTTAAGGCCTGTAGCCGTAAACCGGCGTTGGTATGTAACTTGTATTGTAAGTTAGGAATAAGTAGAGACCAAACCGGATACATCTATGAGCCGGTATTGGGACTCTGTGAACCGACGGGCGTCACCCGTGTATATTAGGGGACGACCCGGCGGCGGTTCAAGGACAACAGACAACAAATCGAGACTTAGGCGAAGCTTGTTTGCTCCCTAGTCACCGAAACCCCATCAATTCCATCACAACTAGACGTAGGCTTTTACCTTCATCGAAGGGGCCGAACTAGTATAAACTCTCTTGCGTCCCTGTGTCTGCTTTAACCCCTTCAAGCTAACCCGTCGCGATGGCTCCACGACTAAGTCCTTTCACGAGGACATCTGCCGTGACAAAACCACGACAGTTGGCGCCCACCGTGGGGCTATCGCATGATGGTTTCAAGTTCTTGGAGGGCCGCTTTGAAGGACTCGAGGGCTACGTTGTGGGCCGGATGACTAAGAGTCGTCGCGGCAAGCTCTACATCGATGAAGCAGGCCGGGGCCCCGAGGCCGGCTCAGTTGAGTACCGGTACTGGGTCCCCTTTGGTGGCATACACGTTTTCATCGGCAAGATCGGTGAACCGGGCCCTGAGCCGGACATCTGCACCGACCTCGTCGAAACGGCTCAGCGTGCGCGATCCACCCGAGTTAAACCGGCCGTGAAGCGTGCCTTCGTGGGAGTCATCCATGGAGGAAGTTATGAGGATGGAGCGGAATCTTGCGGTGAGACCGTCGTTTATTCCGGCGACGAGTCATCAACCGGAGAAACGAAATCTCTGTATCAGCTACAAGATGGCCGGATTGGGGGCTGTTCCGATGGCGACAGTATTCCGGACCCCTCTGATCTACCCAACCGAGTTGGAATATTCATGGCCGGTACACAAGCAGCGCTTCATTCTTCGACCGCCGCGCCAATAACCTCTGGTTCAGCAGCGGCGACAGCTGCCGGGGCAGGAAGCTCTGCACGCCCGCCGGCTCAAGTTCTATCAGATCTATTTGATGCATTGGCTGTGCTTATGGCAGAAGCTAACCCGGCGGATCATGAAGTCCACGACACGGAGATTGCAAAGGTGAAGGAACAGATCACCCAGGCCAAGGCGGACTTGGCAGCTGAGAACGCCAGGATGACCACAGAGCAGGCCGCTTTAGACGCACAAGCCTACAGGCTCATGTTGGACCAGAACGCGTCGCATGAAGTCATGAAGAGGAAGTACCGATCCCGTTTGCCTTCGGTTTTCGAGGCTAGAGACCTTTTCAACACCCCAGGAGTAGGAACCAGTAATCCGCTGGAGGGAAACCGGGCGGAAGCTCCTGGGACCGGCGCGCCGGTTCAGCCCCGCCCGATGGATCTGCCTCATCAAAACACTATTATACCTCAGGCTGTTTCAACACCTCCGGGTCACTACTCCAACCCAATGGACAATCTCGTTGCCGCTGCTGCACGGCTGGAGGCCATTCCAATTTAAGGTGACTCGCCGCAGGCGGTAGAGACACGACGGGTCAAGGAGCTTCTTAGGACAGCTTTGGTCCAATAGGAAGCATACTCGTACAGCCGTGACCGGATCCACTTGACCCCTCGTCCAAGCCGGAGCTATAGCAGGCGTATGGATGAACCGGCAGTGTCAAGTAATGAACGACGTGGAGCACCCCGCGGCAACAACCCGGCGGGTGGTGCTGATAACGCTCAGGAAGTGGTAGACCGGGCCCGAGCGCACAGGGAGGCCGAGTTAGCCGCACAGTATCAGGCTCGGCAGCTTACGCCGGTTCGTCCAACTATCTCGGTCGAACCTGGTGCTACTTCTAGTTCTCTGGGGGTGCCTTGCCTTGTCCCCGCTTTACGCAATGTGCGCCTGCCCAAGGATTTCAAGGGCCCGCGCAAGGTACCAAACTACACGGCGGATCAACCCCAGAGACATGGGTGGAGAGCTATGAGATGGCCATGGAAATGCTTGATGTGGATGATGCGGCATGTGCGAAGTACTTCACCATGATGCTTGAAGGAACGGCCCGCACTTGGTTAAAAAGCTTACCAGCCAATTCTATCAGTTCGTGGGCCCAATTACGAGCCCGGTTTATCAATAACTTCAAGGATACATGTAAGCAGCCTATGTCGATAGTGGACTTAGCTGCCTGCGTCCAGGAGGAAGGAGAATCAACGACTCATTGGGTGCACCGGGTCTCACAAGTGTTGCATTCATCAGACCGCATCAACGATGACACTGCAGTCCTAACCCTAGAAGGCAACTGCCGGTTTGGGCCCCTAAAGCTGAAGTTAGGACGGATGAAGCGCCATTGCACTGACATGGGGACCCTCATGGCTACCTTGGTAAAGTATGCTGATTCTGATAGTACCAAGGATCCCGAGTTTGATGATGACAAGACAGGGAAGGGAAAGAAAAACAACAACTCCAAGGGTCAGCAGCATCACTCGGCAGGTTACGGTAGCGGAGGCAAGCGTAAAGCGGATGGTAACATGGACTTCGTGGCTAATACCAACACGCAGGACAAGGGTCAGCGACGCAAGGGTAAACCGCTGAATCGCAGTGGAGCGCCTAACCCTAACCCGGACCGTTTAAGTTATCTATTGAACCAGGCCTGTCCAAAGCATGGGACGAAGGAGGTGCCAGCAAACCACCTTTGGAAGGATTGCTTTATTATGCAGGAGTTCAAGAATTCTAATGCCTTCCGGTATGATCACGGCTCCGACGGTGGCTCAGGATCCGGGCCGTGTTACGGTGGAGGAAATTCCGGTTCAGGATTTAATGGTAATCCGGGCGGACATAACAATCAAAATAATCAAAACAACCAGGGTGGTTACAACCAGCAGCAGCAACAACTAGGTTACGAGAGCAACCCAAAGCAGTTGAATAGTGGGCAGTACCATGTTTTCACCACTAGCTTGGAAAAGCAAGACTGGAAGGTTCAGAGGCGGGCAGTCAACTCTGTTGAACCGGCCGTGCCCCGTTATTTACGCTGGTCTGGACAGCCAATCATATGGAGCAGAGAGGATCACCCTCCCCAGGTTGATAATCCGGGTCAGTTGGCTCTGGTGGTGGCGCCTCAGGTGGGAGGTTACAAGTTCACCAAGGTGCTCATGGACGGAGGGAGCAGCATTAATATCTTGTACTATGAGACCTTCCATCGTATGGGACTAACAGATAAAAATCTCAAACCGTCCAATACGGTGTTCCACGGTGTGGTACCTGGCAAGTCAGCATATCCTGTTGGTAAGATAGCTCTGGAAGTGGCCTTTGGAGATGATCATGATTCCAGGTCGGAAACATTGACGTTTGAAGTGGTGAAAATCCAAAGTCCATATCACGCCCTGTTTTGGCGACCGACCTATGCCAAGTTTATGGCACGGCCCTGTTATGTGTATTTGCAGCTCAAGATGCCGGGTCACAAGGGGACAATAACGGTTCACGGAAGCCGTAAAATCACTTTGGAGTGCGAGGAAGGAGATGCGGCCTACGCAGAGTCGGTTTGTGCCACCGAGGAGCTGAAGTATTATAAGGACAACGTTGATCCAGCGGACATGACTCCATTAAACAAGCCAACTACAGAGCATGATCCGGCCCTGAAGTTCAAATCGGCAGCAGAAACTAAGCTTGTTGACTTCGTACCTGGCGATTCGTCCAAGCAGTTCAGCATCAGTGCCAACTTGGATCCAAAATAGGAAAGCGCGCTCATCGAGTTCATCCGTGAGAATCGGGACATTTTTGCATGGAAGCCCTCTGACATGCCAGGTGTACCGAGGCAACTCGCTGAGCACACCCTTAATGTGGATCCTAAATACAAACCGGTGAAACAGTTCCTCCGCCGGTTTAACGAAGAAAGACGCAAGGCGATTGGAGAAGAGGTAGCCAGGCTCTTAGCAGCTGGCTTTATTATTGAAGTTTTCCACCCTGAGTGGCTTGCCAATCCGGTGCTGGTCCTTAAGAAAAACGGCACCTGGCGCATGTGTGTGGATTACCCAGATCTTAATAAGGCTTGTCCAACAGATCCTTTTGCCCTCCCCCGTATTGATCAAATTATTGATGCTACGGTAGGTTGTGAGCGCTTGAGTTTTTTGGATGCATATTCTGGCTATCATCAGATCAAAATGGCAGTTAAGGACCAGGGGAAGACGACATTCATAACTCCCTTTGGAGCCTTCTGTTATGTGTCTATGCCCTTTGGGCTCAAGAGTGCCCAGGCAACTTATCAACGGTGTGTACAAAATTGTCTTCACAAGCAGATTGGCCGTAATGTACATGCTTACGTGGATGATATCGTGGTTAAGTCCAGGGAGAAGGAGACTCTGGTTGATGACTTGAAGGAAACCTTTGATAACCTGAGGACATACAAGATGATGCTTAATCCGGCCAAGTGTGTCTTTGGTGTACCGGGAGGCAAGTTATTGGGTTTTCTGGTGTCCAACAGGGGAATTGAGGCTAATCCGGAGAAGATCACAGCCATCACCTCCCTAGCTAAACCGAAGTGTATCAATGATGTTCAACGCCTAGCAGGCCGGATTGCCGCGTTAAGCCGGTTTATCAGCCGCCTTGGTGAGAAGGCAATCCCTTTGTATCAGATGTTGAAGAAGACAGATCAATTCGTCTGGAGTTCTGCTGCTGATGAAGCATTTGAGGACTTAAAGCGGCAATTGGCCAATCCGCCTATGCTCGCCGCTCCCATTGACAAGGAGCCGTTACTGCTATATGTTGCTGCTAATGCTCATGCGGTCAGTGTGGCTATTGTGGTGGAGCGAAAGGAGGCAGGTAAGGAGCATCCGGTCCAACGTCCGGCCTATTATATTAGCGAGGTACTCATTGAGTCCAAGCAAAGGTATCCGCATTGGTAGAAGCTGGTATACGGAGTTTTTATGGCAAGCCGGAAGCTTAAGCAATACTTCCAAGGGCACCCCATTACGGTGGTCAGTTTTTCTCCTTTGGGGGATATCATCCAGAACCGGGAAGCGACTGGCCGGATTGCCAAGTGGGCTATAGAGCTTGGGCCGCATGGATTGAAGTATGTGCCTCGGACGGCGGTTAAGTCTCAAGCACTTGTTGATTTCATCAATGATTGGACGGAGCTGCAAGCACCTGAAGAAAAGCCAGATCACACATATTGGACCATCCATTTTGACGGATCCAGGCAATTGGAAGGCTCGGGGGCTGGAGTCGTATTAACTTCCCCACGAGGTGATAAGTTTTGTTACGTTCTCCGCTTAATGTTCCCTTGTACTAACAATGCAGCTGAGTATGAAGCCTTGCTCCATGGTCTCCGGATGGCTAAGGAGATGAATCTAAGTCGAGTTAAGTGCTTCAGTGACTCGGACCTCGTGGCTCAACAAGTATCTGGCACTTGGGATTCCAAGGACCCACTCATGGCAGCATATCGTCGTGAGGTGGATATTGTTGCAGGTCACTTTAAAGGCTATCAGGTGGACCATGTGGACCGACGGAAGAATGAAGCGGCGGACGCTTTAAGCCGGCTGGGCTCTCAGCGCAAACAGGTCCCGCCCAATGTTTTTCTGGATGTGCTGCACAACCCGTCGGTCAAGCTCCCTGGTGAAGCTGATTTGGCTATTCCTCCTGGTGGCCCACCTCCTGGTGGCGGTTGACAAGTTTACAAAGTGGGTGGAGGCAGAACCCGTTAGCAAGTGTGATGCGGCCACGGCGGTTCAGTTCATCAAAAAAGTGATTTTCCGGTTTGGCTTTCCACACGGTATCATCACAGATAATGGTACCAATTTGTCCAAGGGTGCCATGAAGGAGTTCTGCGAACGGGAGCACATCCGGCTTGACGTTTCATCAGTGGCACACCCACAGTCCAATGGTCAAGCAGAAAGGGCTAAGCAAGAGATCTTGAGAGGCATCAAGCCCCGGCTTATGGTTCCTCTGCAGAGAACACCGGGTTGTTGGGTAGAAGAGTTACCATCTGTGTTATGGAGCATCAATACTACACCCAACAGATTAACAGGATACACGCCGTTCTTCATGGTCTACGGAGCGGAGGCGGTTCTCCCAAGTGATATCCGTCATGACTCACCTCGTGTGGCGGCTTATGTTGAAGCGAACAACGAGACAGCACGGCAAGACGCTTTGGACCTGTTGGATGAAGAACGTGACATAGCAGCCGCCCGCTCGGTGATTTACCAACAGGATCTTCGTCGGTATCACAGTGGCCGAGTCAGAACCAGAACCTTTCAGGAAGGAGATTTGGTGCTTCGGCTCATCCAAGATCAGACTGATATGCATAAGCTATCCCCACCTTGGGAGGGACCTTTCATGGTCAGCAAGAATCTGCACAACGGGTCATACTATCTGATCGATATTCGAGAGCATAAAGACTCACGTACATCAGAGGAGGAGACCAACAGACCGTGGAACATAGCTCATCTTCGGCCTTACTATACCTGAGCCATTGGCTCTACTTATGTACATATTACGACGATGTATATATTATGATTAAATATAATAAACCGGAACCTCAGCTAAAGCGGGGTATCTATTCTTTTACATCATGTGTGGTTACACAGAGTTGTTCTAAAGCGGCCTCCGGTTTACCCCTTGAGTTAGCTTTTCAAAGCATCATATCACTTGGGGGCTTGGTCGTATCCGAACCAATGCAACACCTTTTGATAGGCGAAAGCCACCAGATCACTTGGGGACATGGTCAAGTCTGAACCAGTCACGCCTCTTGATCGTCCTAAGGCCACAGAATCACTTGGGGGCTTGGTCGAACCCGAACCATTGCCACGCCTCTTGATCGGCATAAATGCCACCGTTTCATTTGGGGACCTGGCTGACTTGAACCATAGCTACAGCTATCGGGAGCTTGGTCGTGTCCGACCATGGTAACGCCATCTGATCGGCTCAAATAAGCCTCTTTTTGCAAACGGTTTTATCATTGCCTTTGCTTCACAGTTTTCTTTGATAGATATTTCTTTCTTTTTGTTGCGTTTTTTTAAACTGACAAAGTTTTAAACCGGTTCACACTGTCAATTGACGGAACACGGTCCATTTTTAATCCGGAGACTATTTGCCTGGTTTGATTTTTTATTAACATCCTATTACGGAGTAACACGGTGTTTTATTATAACCCGGCATGGTTTACATGGTAAACCGACATTAGATGTATACAGGAGCTGCTATCTCCTCCAACAGTGTGGGTTTATAAACCTCCGCTCCAAGATTGGCCAAGCCAACTTCATGCCCAACGATGGCAGGTATTATGTATCCCAAAGATTTGATCATATTTCAGATATTTTGATTTCACATATGCAGACATCATACTCCGCCTGACGGTACAACCGCGGTGGCGCTTTAAGATTTTTTGTATTGCAGAAAATACTTTGGAAAGTTCATCACCCAAAGGAAGAACAAGTTGCAGTAATTATGCACGAAGGCATATCAAAATCAAGAGTATCGGCTAGCCTATTACAAGGCAACACGGTGCCCAAAATAAGGTCATTGTTTTTTCGCAAAGGAGAAGCAGTTTAAACCGGCTTCCGGTTCAAGCTTGGTCACCAGCCTGGCCTGATGGTTGTGGGTCATCCTGCGCCGCTTCAACTTCTCTACCCAGCGGCTGGAAATCAACAGTTGTCCAGTCAATTCCCATTAATGCTTGAAAGACAACTTCATCATGGATCAGCAACGACGGTTCAATATCGGGAGCGTAATATGCTTACGGATTGGAGGGATAAGGTTTTCCGCTTCAGGAATTGGTGCAGCTACTCGCTTATTTTGGTTGTCATATTGGGCTTGATAATGAGACAAGTCTGCTTCTTCAACCAATTGACAAGCTAGCGGACGCACCTCCCGGTTTATTGCTCGCAGATCCGCTTCACTAAACTCTGACCCGTCTTCCTTCAAGCTGGGATAGCCCTGAGCCGCTTCAACAGGATCAAAATCTGGCACCCAATCTTTTGCCCAGATTAAGGCATTGATCGCACCAGTTCGAGCAGCAGATTTCTTCAGCTCTTCAACCCGGGCAGGAAGCATTGACAGTCTCTTCAGAGTGTCCTGAATCAAAGTGGGCGCCGGATTATTGTGGGATGCAGCAGAGATGATCCGCTGTGCACCAGTGTACATTTGTTCGGTCAATGTGTAGGCGGCTTTCAATTTCATCCGCACATCTGACCCCAAGTGACCAATGCGTGTCCCTGAAATATTACAAAGGGTTAACAAACCGGTAGCTCTATAAGACGGCCGAATCAATCCAGAAATCAAACCAGCTTACCAAACATAGCAGCGGTCATGGCATGCACTTGCCGCTTTATACTGGTCAGTTCTTCCACCACCGGTTTCAGTGCGACCTCGGCATCTTCTGCTTGTTTGGTTAAAGCGGATTTTTCAGTGGCCCAATCCGCCCGCTTCTTATTGAAGCCCTCTTTAAGCTGTTCCATGGCGCTTAAAGCGCTGGTTAATTCCTCTTTTGCTTTGGAGGTTTCAGCTTGTTGGGACTTCAGATTTTCTTGGAGATCGGCGACTTGGTTTTCTTTTGTCTTCAGCTCAGCCTGCATACAGACAGTTATATGATTCAGCAAGCAGTGCAAGAATTGAAGCACCAACCACGTAACAAGTTATGCACTTGGCGCTTGGGGGCTAATGCTTATTTGATCTTCACATTTCACTTGATTATGAAGTCCCAAGATCAATACAAGTAGTCAACTTGGCACTTGGGGGCTAATGGCTATTTGCTCGAATAAATTCTAATCTCAATTACTTAAAGTCCCGGTTTAACTACACTAAGTTGAACCGGCCCTTGGGGGCTACATCAGCGAATTCCGAAGTATGGAGATTTATATTAGCAAGTCCCGGTTTGAATGAAGCTTCTAAACCGGCCCTTGGGGGCTAGGAGAATTAACAAGATTGAAATGTCCAAGCAGGGAAAAGCACATGGAAGTTACCTCAAATTTCTCTTTCAACATATTCACCAGACCAGCTTCATAATCACGGCTGGTATACAGCCGGTTCAGATAGCCAGAATGAAGATCTTGAGCATTCAGAGCAGCATAGGTCGCCAAGTCAACATTCCACTTGCCTTTGCCCATAGCAGCAAATTCTTCTTTGGCGGTATGCTTGGATAAAGCAACAGGGTTGCTGGGCTCTGTACGGCCAATACCAGTAATTACAACTTCATCATCCTTAGCATCACCGGTTTGCACTGGCGCAGTCGGTTTGTCAGCAGGCTGGGATGGACTGGTGGATCTCCCAAACCGGATGGGGCTTGTGGGCTGGTCGACAGGACTTGAGGTATCAATAGGCCTTTCTTCAGCAATGAAATCGTCATCTTGCGGTGGTGGATCATTGGGTATATCTTCAGGAATAGCCCCTTCAAGATCTGGTGTTTTACCCGGTTCAGGGACGGCGTCCTCCTCGGCCGCTTTATCCAGGCGAGCCTTCTTGCTCGGCCTAGGCTTGGCCCTGAAAGGAATAACAAAGTCAAATACAGCATATGTTCCAAGGTGATGTACCGGAAATATTATGATAAGTATAGCTTACCCAAGCACCATTTTGAGCGGTGGCAGCTGAGTAGCTGATGACTCTCCAGAGGATGAGTGGGAAGTAACCTGATAATCGGAGTCAGATGGATTAAGAGGTTGATGAAAACAGCCCGCTTTAGGACAAGCACTGACAAGCAAATTAGAGACCTCTGAACGGCGTTTCCGAACCGGACTTTTCGGTAAACCGGCGTAGGTAACTACCTGGCCGCTGTGCCGGGTTGTGCGGAGAGCTTCGTGCTGTTGGGTCTTCATAAGAAATTTGGGATCCAAGTAAGCAAGAGGATGAGAAAATTAAACTTCCGGTTTGCCTGACGGATTTTTAGTGAAGGCAAAGGGTTTGAATCAGAAGAGAGAGTAATTACCTCTGCAGCATTAGCATGGCTGGCTTCGGCATCATCCTGACAAATGTCATCATTAATAAGGCGCATGAAAAATAAGCCAAGTGAGTCAAGCTCTACCTCAAGGTCCGGATTACCCACATCATCATCAGGGGCCGGATCAGAAGATGCAGTGGTTTTCTTCTTATGAGCAGGCCGCTTCACGACTTTAGTCTTTGGCCGGGTTGGTCGTTCCGGTTTGTCTGTTTTTTCTGGCTTCTCCTGTGGAAGTTTCTTGCTCCAAAACGGATCATTACCCTGTTTAAACAGACATTGATATTAAACAAGGACCAGATATATCAATAACAGGTTCAGTAAAAAGAAAAATCAAACTCTTACAGCTGGCGGTTTGTTGGTGGCACAGAAGGGAAGCAGGCCGGTTCGAGCACAGACGTGTTCCGGTTCATTCAGCATTTTATTCACAGCCTCTGTGATTTCTTCGTCGGTGATCTAGATGTTAGCATGTCGCAGTGGGTCATCAACACTGCCAGTATACTCGCACATCAAATCGGAGCGTTGAGTAAGGGGCAGTATGCTCCACGATATCCAACAGCGAGCGAGATCAACCCCTGTTAAACCGTTGGCCATGAAGGCTCTGAGCTTGGACAGTTGAGGAGTGTATTTGCTTCTCTCCTTGGCAGTCAACCTTTGCGGAAAGGGGTGTGTATTGCTAAGCCGCTCCGGACGAAAGCCAGGCAAAGGATTTTCACCAGCAGGGGAGGTGTCTTTGCAATAGAACCATGTTTGATTCCACTCTTTGGGATGACTGTGCAGTTTGGCGTGAGGGTATGTGACCTCTTTCCTTTTCTGAATCGCCACACCACCCAATTCCGTATTGGAACCGTCAGTAAACTTAGTGCGGCGGTTTAGGTGGAAGCAGTCTCTGAACAACTCAACTGTGGGCTCCTCTTGAAAGAACACCTCACAGAGCACTTGGAAGTGACACATGTTTGTAACAGAGTTGGGGCCAGTGTCTTGTGGGCAGAGTTGAAAATCGGCCAAAACATCCCGGTAAAATTTAGAACCGGGCGGCTTAAAGCCCCGGGCTAAGTGATCTACGAAAACGACAACCTCTCCTTCTTGAGGTGTGGGAGGGCATTCTTTGCCAGGGACCCTCCAATGGATGGTGTTTTTGCTGCCTAAAGCACCAATCAGGACTAAATTGTTCAGTTGAGTCTCTGTGACGCGAGAAGGAACCCAGTTGCACTCATATACTTGCTTGGCCATGATGAAATCTACAAGATAGGTGATTCCGGTTCAAGAATGCATTGATTAAAGTACACTGGTATGTACAATGTTAAACCGGAGACAGCTCTATCTAAACCGGAATTTTATGAAGCAACAGCATCTGGCGGTTCAACAAGGGGACTAATGGTATATACCGGTTTGTTAATTTTTTTTCTACACCAAGTTAAACCGCCGGATCTAAGCATTGAAACAGTTGATATTGCGGATGGGTAAGTGTACAGAAACAGATTTCACAAGATTTCTCTACAGCGACGGATCTGAAGCAAGTTCAGAAAAGAAGGAAAATATTCAAGGTTCAAAAAAGAGCAGTACCGAATCAATGGGCAGAGATACAGGTAGATCTATGGTCTTGAGGCATGTAAGTGAAGGCGGATGCTAAAAACTACCGCTACACAGAGCAAAGGTTCACAGGTTCATCTAAGATCTATCATATGAGTACGAAGCAGACGATGAACACTGAAGAACTTGGAAACCTAGAACGGATCTACGGAGGAAAAGGTGAAGAACTCACCGGAGCCGAGGAAGAAATAGAGGGTCGCCGCGATGCTCTGGTACAATCAGGGTGATGCAGCGGCCAAGGTTGGAGCAGAGGTCGTCGACGGCGGCGGAGCTCCGAAGCTGGGACGGATCTCTCTCTT
>NC_053022.1:100204222-100216307 GCF_003073215.2 Triticum urartu
AAATAATAGTAAGAAAACATGATGCAAAATGGACGTATCACTAAATTTGCCATTGTATTAGGTGTGTTGGGGACACAAGAGATTTCTTGTATTTGGTTGCAGGGTTGTTTGAGAGAGACCATCTTCATCCTATGCCTCCCACGGATTGATAAACCTCAGGTCATCCACTTTAGGGAAAATTTCTACTGTCCTACAAAACTCTGCGCTTGGGGGCACAACACGAGTCTACAAGAATAAAGTTGCATAGTAGACATCAAGCTCTTTTCTGGCACCATTGCCGGGGAGGCTAGGTAAGCGGCACTCACACCCCTTCAATGAAGCTCTTTTCTGGCGCTGTTGCCGGCATGGTGACTGCTAGAAGGTATATCTTTAGATCTTGCAATCGAATCTTTTAGTTTCTTTTTTTATCACTAGTTTGGTTTATAAAAACAAAACTATATAAAAATGGAATTGAGGTTGCATCATATTATTCATCTTTATAATGTATTTCGTGAAAATGATTGAAAGGAAAATTGTGCTCAAGTGTAAGAAGAAGAAGTTAATAAAATGTTTGCCATAAAATATTTGAATGATGAGCATGATTGAAATGTTGTTGGTATGAATTCTTTGAATATCCATGACGTTAATTAAAAGTGCTAGTTATCGACTGGAGGGGGTGAATAGGCGATTTTTATGATAGTCTTCAAAACACGAGGTCTTTGGAGACAAACAAATGAAATGAACCTGTTGATATGCAACGGAAGATGTACTACACTAGACAAGCCATAGTCAAGTAAGCAATGTAGTGAAAGTACGAAGACTATCAGCAGCTAGGTAGTATGGATCAGAATGGAAGACAGTATGAAGCTAAACAGGTAATAGTATTCACACGTGAAGTCAATCAGATCAGGCAAATAAGCAATGACTTCACAAAGACAAACTGAAATGTAAAAGGTAGTGGGGGATAGAACCAGTAGCTCACTGAAGACAAGGATTTGGTAGACCAGTTCCAGTTGCTGTGACAACTGTACGTCTTGTTAGGGAGGCTGAGATTGAACTCAGATACCGCGTGTTCACCTTATTCCCCTTGAGCTAAGGACACCCAGTCCTTGCCCAATCACTCTGGTAAGTCTTCAAGGTAGACTTCCAAACCTTCACAGACTTTGTTCACCGGCGATCAATGGCTCTTGGATGCTTAGAACGCGACGCCTAACCGGCTGGAGGATTCACGATCCTCAAGTGTAACAAGTCTTTAGGTCACGCGGACAGAAAGGCTTCAGTGATGCCTAACGCTCTTTGTCTCTGGATGTTTTGGGCTTTGTCCTCGCAAGGATCTCTCTCTCTCTCTCAAAGGCTTCGGAGGTGGGTTGCTCACAAACGACAAAAGTCGTGCACTAACTCTTAGCAGCCACCAATTTATGGTGTAGGGGGTAGGCTATTTATAGCCTGGAGGCAACCCGACATGATATGTCCGAAATGACCTTGGGTCACTAAGGAACCGACACGTGTTGAACGGTCGGATTTCGAACACACGCGACAGTTTGACTTGGGCTACAAGTAAAGCTGACTCATCCAGCTCTGGATAAGATTTTCTCTCATTGTCTTCGCTCGAATACATAGGATTTTGGTTGAGCATCACATCAGTCAATCTGACTTTGTTCACTTGGACCCCACTTAACAGTACTGTGGTTCCTATGACTCAATAAAGAAGAAAAGGAAACTACAAAACAACTATGTCGTCGCACTCCATAGTCTTCAAGTGAATGTCTTCACATGTCATTATCTTCATCGTGAATGTCTTCACGAACCACCATTGTCTTCAATGTCTTCACACATTTTTAGGGGTCATCTCTGGTAGGTAAACCGAATCAATAAGGGACTACTACCTGTGTTAACCTGCAATTCCCACAAACACATTAGTCTCTCAACCAAGTTTGTCATCAATACTCCAAAACCAACTAGGGTTGGCACTAGATGCACTTACAATAATGATATGCAAAGCCACAAGCTTGGGGATGATATGTTTGATGGAGATGATATTTTTAGTACCCCAAGATTTGATGTGCAAATTTGTTATAATGATTGCATGCCTCCTGTTTATGATGATTATATTGATGAAAGTGGATTTGGAGAGGACATGACTTTATTTAATGATGAATCCACTATTTTGGAAGAAGTTTCAATTGACTATGACAACAAAGTTGCTATCTATTATGATTATGGTGATGACATGTATGCTATAAAGAATAATGATAACCACGAAACTTGTCATCATGATTTTAATTTTCAATCACATGATACCTATTTTGTTGAGTTTGCTCCCACTACTATTGATGAGAAGAAATTTTATTATGTGGAGAGTAATAAATTTTTTATGCATGTGGATCCTGAAAATAATGCTTTATGTGATATTTATATTGTTGAGTTCATTCATGATGCTACTGAAAATTATTACGAGGGAGGAAATTATGCTTGTAGGAATTGCAATAATATCAAGTTTCCTCTCTATGTGTTGAAAATCTTGAAGTTATGCTTGTTTTGCCTTCTGATGCTAGTTGATTTTTGTTCCCATAAGTTGTTTTCTTACAAAATCCCTATGCATAGGAAGTGGGTTAGACTTAAATGCGCTATCCATATGTTTCATGATGATCTCTTTATGTTTCAATTCTTATCTTTTATGCGAGCATCATTGAAATCATCATGCCTAGCTTAAAAGGCATTAAAGAAAAATGCTTGTTGGGAGACAACCCAAAACTTTTACCTACTTTTTTTGTGTGTTCACATGATTAGGCTACTGTAGTAATCATGTTTTATTGCTTTTGTTTCAATTAAGTGCCAAGTAAGACCTCTAGGATGGCTTACGGTGATAGTTGATTTGATCTTGCTGAAAAACATAAACTTTTGCGCTCAGGAAAACGATTCTCATTTTTAACAGAAGTGTGATAAAATGCTGATTTTTTGGCAGAAGATTAATAGGAAAATTACCCAGGTTTCCTATTTTTCAGAATTTTTGGAGTAGCATAAATATGGTTGGAGTATAGATTACTGCAGACTGTTCTGTTTTTGAAAGATTATGTTTTCAATGCATAGTTTGCTTGTTTTCTAGTTTCTATGGCTTATATTTCTCAATATAAATTGTGGAAATGATATGCTACTATAGGCATTGTGTGAGAACAATTATTAATCTTGTCTTTGACAGTACCAAAAGTGAAATGGTTTTCTCTTTACCATACTAACCTATCTCACAAAGTTCCATTAAGTTTTGTGTGATCGAAGTTTTCAAGTTTTGGGTGAGATGTCGATATGAGGAGAATAAGGAGTGACAAGAACCTAAGATTGGGGATTCCCAAGGAACCCCAAGGTAATATTCAAGGAATATCCAAGCAGCTAACCTTGGGGATGCCCCGGAAGGCATCCCCTCTTTCGTCTCCAACACTATCGGTAACCTCACTTGGAGCTATGTTTTCATTCCTCACATGATATGTGTTTTGCTTGGAGCATCAATTTATTTTGTTAGGATTTGCTTACTTTTATTTATAATAATGTTTTGCCTCTTTTATTTCAATAAAAGTGGCAATGATAGCCTTTGCCATGCTTATTTTGCAAGTATAGATGTTGCTGTTTGAAAATAGAAAGTTTACCACCATTGCAAAAAATCCCTAGAAAAGTCAGGATGTGATAAAATGTTGAATTTTTTTGTAAATATTCATAATCTTTTGATTTTTCAGAAGTATTGGTACTCTTGCATTCTTTACAGACTGTACTGTTTGGGCAGATTGCTGTTATGTTTGCATATGTTTGCTTGTTTAATGATCCTATTTGAGGGTAGGAGTATTAAATATGCAGAGGCATTTAGTATGCAATGTTGAATAATAATTTTAGTGATTTGCTACAGTAAAGAATGATAAGGTTTTTGCATTGGTTTATACTAACTTACCTCACGAGTTCTTGTTGAGTTTTTTTGTGGATGAAGTTTTTGAGATTTAGGAAAACCGTGATATAATAGGAATTAAGGAGACCCAAAAGCTCAAGATTGGGGATGCACAAGGCACCCCAAGATAATATTTCAATAAGTCTCAAGCATCTAAGCTTGGGGATGCCCCAGTAGGCATCTCACCTTTCTTCATCAACAATTATCGGTTAATATCGGTTGAGCCTAAGTTTTTGCTTTTTCACATGAGTTGTTCTATTCTTAGAATGTAATTTTATTTTGTTTTGATTGCTTTTTTAATAAAATTCTTAGATCTGAAAGTTTTTGAATAAGAGAGAGTCCTCAAATAGCTACCTATTTACTTAACTACTCGCTTGATCTTCACAAATATCTTTTTTTGGAGTAGCTCGTCATTTACTCTTGTGCTTCACTTATATCCTATGAGTAAATCGTTGAATGAATTGAATATCATGAAGTTGAAATTACATCATTCCTAGTGGTAGATTCACATTGGGTTTAGGAAGTGAAATCTTTTGAAGCTTGACAATCACAATATTGGTCATACAAGCAATTCATGAATAATTAGTATAAGTAAGAGAACTTTCACATGCAAATACACTATCTTGGAAATCTTTTCTGATTGTGAGCCCCCATCAAAATATTATATGCCAAAATTGTTGATGTTGGACAAGGAGGACAACATAATGGGTTATGTTTGTTCATATTCACATAGAAGTTATATTTTCATAGATCCTTCAACATGTGGTGCTTGCCCCCCATCCTTGCTAGCCAAAAATTCCGCACCAAGTAGAGATACTATTTGTGCATCCAAAACCCCTTAAACTCAAATCTTATCTTCAACAGTCCACCATACCTGCCTCAAGATTGAGCAAGATCCTTCAAGTAAGTTGTCATCAGTGCAATAAGGCAACAAAAATTGCTTCTAAACGTGTGAGATCATTTAGTGTAAGAGAAAATTGAGCGTTGTACGAACTTGTGATGGTGAAGTATAAAAGCAATAGACTGCATAATAAAGGTTTCCATCACAAGGGGCAATACAACGTGACGTTCTTTTGCACTAAGGGGTTGAGCATACAAACAAATAAGTGCATGGCAACCTCTGCTTCCCTCTACGAAGGGCCTATCTTTTACTTTTATGTATTTACTTTTATGCAAAGAGTCAAAGTCCTTCTCTCTATTTCTTTTTATTTTTCTCTTTTGGCAAGCATCATGTGGTGAGGAAAGATCTAGGCACATATATCCAGTTGGATATGGGTAGCATGAGTTATTATTGTTGACATCACCCTTGAGATGAATATGTTGGGAGGCGAAATTATAAGCCCCTATCTTTCTATGTGTCTGGTTGAAACCTTTTGCTCATGTGTATGTGGTGAGTGTTAGCAATGATAGAAGACTATATGATGGTTGAGTATGTGGAGGCTCTTAATTAATCTCTGTTGAATAAGTTGAATTACAATTGCTTAGTGACTGAGAACATAGGTTGTTGAGTTTCAAGAGAATTCATCATTTGAACCTTAACATGTGAATTGGTTGCTACTTTAACATGAGAAGTTCTGTAAGAAAGACTTGCTGTTATGATGCTAGGAAAAGTGAATGAAATTATCATTGATCAAACTTATGCACTTTTCTAGCATTCATACTTCATAAATTATTTTTTTTATCATTTACCTACTCGAGGACGAGTAGGAATTAAGCTTGGGGATGCTGATACGTCTCCAACGTATCTATAATTTATGAAGTATTCATGCCATGTTTACAACAATTTTATATGGTCTTGGTATGATTTGCATGGAACTAACCCGGACTGACGCTGTTTTCAGCAGAACTACCATGGTGTTGTTTTTTGTGCAGAAATGAAAGTTCTCCAAATGAGCTGAAACTTTTTGACGATTTTTTTGGAACAAAGGAGACCCCCGAAGCTTCGTGGGAGGGCCAGAAGAGCCACGAGGAGGGCATAACCCACCAAGGCGTGCCTGGTGGGCCATGCTTCCCCGGTGGGTTGTGCTCACCTCGAGACCCATCTTCGTGTGAAACTGACGCAAAAAAATCTTATAAATAGGGAAACCATCAGAAATAAACCTAGATTAGAAGTTCCGCCGCCGCAAGGCTCCGTAGCCACCAAAAACCAATCCAGACCCCGTTCCGGCACCCTATCGGAGGGGGAAATCATCACCGGTGGCCATCTTCATCATCCCAGCGCCCAACACGATGAGCAGGGTGTAGTCCACCCTCGAGGCTGAGGGTTTGTACCAGTAGCTATGTATTTAATCTCTCTCTCTCGCTCTTGTGTTCTTGAGATGTCACGATCTTGATATATCGCGGGCTTTGTTAATATAGTCGGATCGTATGGTGTTTACCCCTCTTTATATTGTGATGAATTGAGTTTTTCCCTTTGAGATTTCGTTGTTATCGGATTGAATACTTTTATGGATTTGAGAGCACCTGATATATGTATTCAATATCTATACTCGTGGTGACACTGGGGTATCATATTGATTCACTTGATATGTGTTTTGGCACTGAACTCGCAGATTCCCGAGGTGACATTGGGGTAATCTATGCATAGGGGTTGATGCACGTTCTTGTCTTTGTTTCTTTGGTAGAAATCTTGGGGCACTCTTTGAGGTTCCTTGTGTTTGATTGAGTATTATGAATCTGAAATTATTTGGTGTTATTTTAGTACGAACTCTTGGATAGATCGATCGGAAAGAATAGCTTCAAGGTGGTTTTGTACCCTACAAACAATTACTTCTTATGTTCTCCGCTAGAAAGGAACTTTGGAGTGATTCTTCATCGCACTTTGAGGGGTGGTTATATGATCCAATTATATTAGCACTGTTGAGAGATTGCACTAGCGAAAGTACGGACCCTAGGCCTCATTTTCAAGCATTGCAATATCGTTTTTGTGCCTGTTTACTATTTGCTACCTTGCTGTTTTTATTTATTCAGATTATAAAAATATATTTCTACCATCCATATTACACTTTTATCACCATCTCTTCGCCGAACTAGTGCACCTATACAATTTTCCATTGTATTAGGTGTGTTGGGGACACAAGAGATTTCTTGTATTTGGTTACAGGGTTGTTCGAGAGAGACCATCTTCATCCTACGCCTCCCACGGATTGACAAACCTTAGGTCATCCACTTGAGGGAAAATTGCTACTGTCCTACAAAACTCTGCGCTTGGTGGCCCAACACGAGTCTACAAGAATAAAGTTGTGCAGTAGACATCAAGCTCTTTTCTGGCGTCGTTGCTGGGGAGGCTAGGTAAGCGGCATTCACACCCCTTCAACGAAGCTCTTTTCTGGCACCGTTGTCGGGGAGGTGAGTGCTTGAAGGTATATCTTTAGATCTTGCAATTGAATCTTTTTAGTTTCTTGTTTTATCACTAGTTTGGTTTATAAAAAGAAAACTATGAAAAAATGGAATTGAGGTTGCATCATATTATTCATCTTTATAATGTCTTTCTTGAAAATGATTAAAAGGAAAATTCCGCTCAAGTGTTAGAAGAAGAAGTTAATAAAATGTTTGCCATAAAATCTTTGAATGATGAGCATGATTGCAATGTTGTTGGTATGAATTCTTTCAATATCCATGATGCTAATTGAAAGTGCTAGTTATTGACTAGATGGGGGTGAATAGGTGATTTTTATGAAAGTCTTCAAAACACGATGTCTTTGAAGACAAACAGATGAAATGAACCTATTGATATGCAACGGAGGATAGACTACACTAGACAAGCCATAGTCAAGTAAGCAATGTAGTGAAAGTACGAAGACTATCAGCAGCTAGGTAGTATGGATCAGAATGGAAGACAATATGAAGCCAAATAGGTAATAGTCTTCACACAGTGAAGTCAATCGGACCAGGAAAATAAGCAATGACTTCACAAAGACAAACTGAAATGTAAAAGGAAGTGGGCGGCTGTAACGTCCCGGATGTAACACTCCATAATCGTAAATCCAACTCTTGCCATTTCCGGCTATGTTACATGTTATATCTTCCGTGGTTGGGTTTTGTCCTCATTTTGCATTTTGTTCATGTCATGCATTTCATCTCATGTCATCATGTGCATCTCATCTGCATTCATGTTTGTCTCATGCATCTGGTCATTTTGCCCGCTGTCCGTTTCAGAACCCGACACTCACGCATGCACCCGTTGCACCTCTCAGATATCGTTTTGTGAGCAGGAGAAAAACAATCTCGGAATGGGCCAAGATTTGTCGAGTGGCCTTGGTACACCACCGGTAGGCCGCCTATCAAATTTCGTTCCATTTGGAGGTCGTTTGATGCCCCAACGACTAACCGTGTAACCGCCCAAACCCCTCTCTCCTTGCAGCCCAACACCCCTCCGCAATGGCCTACTAGCCCATCTAAACCCCCTCCATGCTCTCCGTCATTGGATCAGGATTGTGTGGGCAAAACCGCACCTCAATAGCCCTCTCCTAGCTCCCAGAATCTATAAATAGGCCTCCCCCTCCGAAATTCACAGGCAAACCCTAGCCTTCCCCCTTCTCCACGCCGCCGACACATCCGCTGACGGCTAGATGCGTCCAGCCGCCGCCCCAGACGAATCTGCTCGCTCCACCTGTCATCCGCCACCTCCCACCGCCACCGGCCCGTGAGCCCGAAGCGGGCCCATCCGCCGACACCCCACGCCCGCATCGCCCCGAGGCCACCCACACGTGCTCCGCCGCCCTAGCGCCGCCTCGCCGTCGTCTTGCTGCCCCTCACCGCCGACCTCCCGCAACTTGCCGCCGACCACCCACGCCCGCGCCGCCCGGCCTCTGCTGCCCGCGCCGCGCCCCACTCCCACCGCAGCTCCGGTCGCCGGACCCTGCCTCCGCCGCCCGGGTCCGTTTCGCCGGACCTCGACGCTGGACTTCCACGACCTCGCCGTTGACCTTGCTGCTCGCCTCGGTTCGCGTGCCATGAGGTACCCTAGATCTGGGGAGGTATATTTTTGCCTAAGTCCCTAGGAATCCATCTTATGTGTGCCCCTTCATCATGCCATAACTCCGTGCTCGTAGCTCCGTTTCGTGCATATGATATACCGAAATGTTCATCTCGTGATGCTCTACATGGTGGTGTCATTTGCATGCATGTTACTGCCCATATTGATGCCCTAAGATTCATTGCAAAAGTGCTAAATGATGTTATCTGCTGGAGACTATCATAACTTGCTGATTTGTCTTTTTCATAACATTTTGTGTGTTTATCTTTTGAGCAACGTGTCAACATGTTTTAGGAGCATCTTCATGCCATCTTTACAGTGGTGCAATCCTTGTATTTTTATGTTCCCTGTGGTGACTAGCACAAGCATGCCAAGTAGGCCACTTGATGTTGCTAATTTCAGTGACTTAGTTTTTCTGATGTCTTTTCTTGTTACATTAGGTTGCCATGTTAACTTGTTGCTACAAGTAAATCCATGCATATTTTGATGAAGTTCAGTAAGGATGTTTTGAAGATATTGTTATGCTCTACCCATCCATTACTTTGTTTGCAATTATGGGGTACTGTATCTTGTCATTACCATGCTCTCATTTTGCTAAATATTATTGCTGTCAGTCTGTTAACAGGAAGTGCATTTTGCCACGTGTTTTGCTAGTGATCCATTCACCCTATGACCATGCTCTTGCCATGTTAATCTTCATAAATGTGTCTTCTTACTGTTAGTTGCTTTGTTATGCCATGAAATGCTTTGTGGTGAGTTGCACAAGCTTGCAAAGTTGCCATCATGAATCTGTTTGTGCCATGTATGATTTTCCTAAGTCTGAAACCCGTTTCATATCACTTGCCATGTTTGCATTGATGCTACCATCCTTTATGTGGATCTTTGGCTCAAGTTTAGTAAAGGAGTTTTATTCATTGCCTTTAGTACTAGCATTCCGTGCCATTGTTTGCCATGATAGGTTCATGTAGCATGTAGTTTACTAGCTCTAGACATTGCTACCTGATGCTGATTGTGTAATGCTCAGTGAATTTCTGCCAAATCTGTGAAACTATTGTCATTTGCATTTTTGCCATGCTGTTTTAGACTTGATCTAGTGAGTTATAGCAGTAGCTCAGTGTTCATGATTTGTAGAGCTTCACTTGTACTCCACGGCCATGTATTTCGTTCTGATGTTTGGGTGATGTAGTGCTATGTTGCTATTAAGCGCATTTTTGCATTGTTCTTGTTTTTCTCGTCATTTGCAAACTGTGCATCCATTTCCGTTGATCTTTATATCGATTTCGACTGGAATCTCCCAATCTATCAAGTGGCATTCTTGGTTTGCCAAGTGGGTGCCACATTTATCTTTTCCCTTCCGGAGTACCCATATGCATTGCACATCATATAGTGCATCCCATGCCATGTCTTGCATCATGTTGCTTGCACATTCCACCGTGATTGATTGTTGTTCCGTTGCTTTCGTTCTTGCTTTTGGTAGAGCCGAGAGACGAGTTCGTGAACGAGGATCCTGTCGAGTACGTTTCCGAGGAGCAAGCTTTCGACAACTCTGAGAACTTTGCAGGCAAGATGATCATTACCCCCAATATCAATTCTATCTTTGCTTGCTAGTTGTTCGTTCTATCGCTATGTCGCGCTACATACCACTTGTTTATCAAGCCTCCCATATTGCCATGTCAAGCCTCTAACCCACTTTCCTAGTAAACCGTTTTTTGGCTATGTTACCGCTTTTGCTCAGCCCCTCTTATAGCGTTGCTAGTTGTAGGTGCAGTGCAAGTTGTTCCATGTTGGAACATGGATATGTTGGGATATCACAATATCTCTTATATTGCATTAATGCATCTATATACTTGGTAAAGGGTGGAAGGCTGGTCTTTTGCTTGATGTTTTGTTCCACTCTTGCCGGCTTAGTTTCCGTCATACCGGTGTTATGTTCCTTGATTTTGCGTCCCTAACACGGTGAGGGTTTATGGGCTCCTCTTGAAAGTCCGCTTTGAATAAAACTCTCCCAACAAGGCCCAACATTGGTTTTACAATTTTCCTAATAACAACTAAAACTTGCATAGGGACTTTCCGGAGCCCGTGGACTTAATCAACAACCCTGGGCAGTGCTCCTCATGAGTGTTGGTCCAAACCGGGCAGACTGCAGGGCCTCCTTGGGGAAACCCGAGGTATTTGGTATATACCTGCAGGCTGACCAATCCGGACATGGCCTGAGACGAGATACACGCGACTATTATTAGGGTATCGGCACACTGGGAGGTCTTGCTGGAATAGTTTTACCATTGACGAAATGTCTTGTGCACCGGGATTCCGAGTCTAATCGGAGGGTCCCACGATGGAGGATTGTCTCCGCGGATCGTGAGCTTGTCGTGGCCTAAGTTGGGACACCCCTGCAAGGTTTATACTTTCCAAAGCAGTGCCCGCGGTTTTGTGGCAGATGGGAATTTGTTAATATCTGGTAGTAGAGAACTTGACACTTGACTTAATTAAAATAGACCAACCGCGTGTGTAACCATGTAGTTCAGGATCACCTCTAGCTCTGCGTCCGTTGCGTAGTTTCTCATCTTATTCTTGTACTTGTATGTTAGACACCATATTTGCTTAGTGCTTGCTGCAACTCCACCTTATAACCACATCCCACCTTTAAGCTTAAATAGTCTTGATCTCGCGGGTTTTGAGATTACTGAGTCCTCGTGACTCACAAATACTACAAACATAGTTGCAGGTGCCGAATATACTGATGCAAGTGATGCCACCGAGCTCAAGTGGGAGTTCGACGAAGATCTTGGTCGTTACTAAGTTTCCTTTTCAGATGATCAGTAGTGTCACCCAATAGGGAAGATCGGGACTTTGCAAGGGGGTTGTCTTCTTTTCATTTGGATCCATCCATAGTCGGACCTTGTGTGTACTCTGTTTGATGTATGAATAATTTGATCACTGTGTGAGGTGGTGATTGTAAGCTAACTATTTACTTCCTTGTTCATTTACATGGGAATGCATGAAGATGAACCTTCTTGCGATCATACCAAAATGTGGTTATGCCTCTAAGTCGTGCCTCGACACGTAGGAGATATAGCCGCATCTTGGGTGTTACAAGTTGGTAATCAGAGCCATCCCGACTTAGGAGCCCTCTACTTGATTGAACCGCTGACGTTGTTCAGTATAGAGCAAAACTATTTTGAGTCTTAGGAATATAT
>NC_053022.1:100817516-100981799 GCF_003073215.2 Triticum urartu
AATTTCTTAGGGTCATATGTTGCTCAAATATGCACAAATATCACCTTGTCCAGTTCAAAAATAATTCTCCAATATTCATTCTTCCATTCTGTCCAGAGTGGCACTTTGTGAAGGAAGTGTCATTTACCCTATCTTGTTTGCTCCCAAACTTTTTGGGAATGATATATAATCCAAATAATTTCCCTGTGCAAAAATTCAACTTTACTTGCCTAGCCAAACTTCCTCAGTGATTTTTCAAAGTTTCTGTCTGAGGGAAGCCTTTGTGAAGGAAGTGCTAGCTAGGTTTATCAGAATGAGTTGAAATTTTGCATGAATCTTCTTGCTCTCATATAATTTATCTCCTCCAAATTTAAGCTCTATCCCTTGATCAATGTGAGCACAACATCAAATCTTTGATTCTCTCAATATTTTCAGTTTGTGAAGCAAGTATATTTTATATTGCTTCATTTTGCCTGAAAATTTACCGGAGCATTCTACTACACAAATAACTTCTCTCTACCATATTTGGCACCATTTCACCTATCCAATACTCCTCTAGAATATTTACAAGTTTCTATTCAGAGGAGATGTTTGTGAAGCAAGTACCACCTTGGCTTGTCCAATTGGTATGAAATTTTTACAGCACCTTATTCTGGACAAATCACTAAGCCCTGCCAAGTTTGACCTCAAGTGGTTACTCCATGTGAGTGCATCATCCAAATCTTGATTTTGGACCCTTAATGTGAGTTACAAAGCAACTATATTAGTTTGTGGTCCATTATGCCTCAAAACCTCCCGGATCATAGTCCTTCCTTAGTTAATCACCCCAGACAAACTTTTTGGCGCCAGTAAAATCCCTGTTGATCACCAATGTTCACCCAAGTTTACTGCAGTAAACTTCAGAGGGTGATTGCCAATTAACCAGAGCAGTTTTAACCAAACTACCACCGCAGTTGTAACCTACCCTGGATGATCTTACCACTAGACAACATTGTCAGGCCCCTCTCCCTCGCTACCTGCCAGTGCACGCGGTGACCGCGTTAGTGGCACCACAGTGCACGCGCTCTGTGTGTTCAGTGGCCGCGTCTAGTGGCCGTTTGTGCGTCGGCAGCTCCTCCTCTCGTGGACTTCGTGCGCGTGAGCATGTCCAAGAGTTTTACCGCGTAGTCGCTGTCCTCCTGGACCTCTCTCCCTCTCAGTAAAACCCCTCACCGACGCTCACCGACGCTCGTCGCCGAACGCCCATGAGAGCACAATGGCGTTTTGGCTCGGTTCATCACAGTCTTCTTCCTCCCTGCGCTCCCTTGGCTTTCTCCTCCCCTTGAGCTCTGCACTGTGTCTCCCTCGTCGCCTGCCTCCGAGTTCATGTGAGTGGCCACGCGTCCGCGGCGATGCCAGCTCGGCCTCCTCACCCCGCGGCTATATAAGGCCACCCCGAGACCCCCCGAGCTCACCAGCCTCCTCTTCTCTTTCCTAGCTACCTCACCGACCAGTCAACCGAGATCCAGAGTCCCTCATTCCTCCTCCACGGCCGCCGTGTCCGCCTCGGGTTCGGCCCAAATTGGCTCAAGCCCGATCTTCTCCCTCCACTCTACCACCACCATAGGATTCCCCGTAGTCCGGCGCCCCTCCCCCACCCCTCAGTTCGGCGCCGGAGTGCTCGTAGCCGCGAGTTCCCTAGTCCGGCCGCCGCCATGGGTTCTCTGCCACCATGCGGTGACGCAGCCACACCCCTCCCCGGCGCCTGCGTCTGCTCCAGGAAGGAGCAGCTCGTCTTCCTGATCTCGCCGGTGTGCTGGGCCTCACAGGAGACGTCCCAGGTCGCCGGAACGGGCGTCGGCAGCTGCGGTCGTCCTCTGCCTTCGCGGGCGAGCGGGAGGTAGGAGAAGGAGACGAGGCCAGGCGGGCCCCCTCCTTTCCCCGACCCCACCTGGCAGCCACCCCGGCGCTGACCCCGCCCTATCCACGTGGTTAAGTGGCGGGCCCTGCATGTAAGTCCCCGCGTTGATCCGAACTGCTGAGGTGGATAAGTGAAAGCGTATTCCGCGGAATACGTTTTCCTCCACCGAAAGCGCGTTATGTTTCTTCTTCAGCCAAGATTACGTTTTCATTTCAGTGAAAGGGTATTTCTCTAATTGTGTTTTCCGTTTTTCTGTCCAGGCCCTGTTTGAAAGTATTTTCCTTACAGATAGGTCCCTGGTAGTCAAACACTCATATATTTTTAACCACAACTCCAAATGAGGTGATTCCAAAGCCCACTTCTTCGTTTCGTCGAGCCCGTTCCGATGGAATCATTTTCACCATGTTTTTAAATTATCAAAATGACCATTTTGCCCCTGCCCTTCTTCAGCCCCCTCCGCGAGTGAACGTTTTCCGGCGATTCGTTCCGCGAGCTTCTCGTAATTCTTTCCGGTGATTTCTTCCACCCCAGGCAAGCCACACCCTCCATTTGCATGATTGCAATTAAATGACATGGGTCTTGATTTAAACTTGTTTAAAATATTGCTTTAGCTACATGTGATCTTGTTCATGGCATTTATCGGAGTATTATTTTGATCTTGCTATTGCCATGATATTGTTTGGAGTTCTAGGACTTACATTTTGATGAGTATGTGGATGACATGTTGCCTTCGGATTATTAGTGGCTACTATGATTATTTTCATGATGGTATCTGGTATTATTTTGGAGTATTACTTTGGATATCATGCTACCTTTGGGTTATTAGTGGTTAGTATGATTACTTTCATGATGCTAGTTGATTTTATGTTTGGAGTATGATGATGGAGATGATGCTTGCATGTGGATCATAGCTTGATAGTTAGATCTTGATAGTGGAGTCGTAGAGTTATTGTTTTCAGATTCATCATGATAGAAATGTTATGCTATCGTTGGAGTATTTTGATATGATGAGATTATGCTCAGATTATTTGTTGGATATTGCTATGACTTGGATTATAGTTTGATAGTTGATATCGGAGTATCAGTTATCATAGTTATATTTTTGGGGATAAATTCCGTCATTAAGTTGGTCAGGTGCCACCGAACCGAGCTTTTCAAGTGCAACCACATTTGCCTTTATGGGAAGGCCCTAATGCGATGCTATTGTCGTGCCTCTTGCCGGTGCCTCTAACGAGGGAAGGTCATGGGCACGCGCTACCGTGATCAGGTAGGCGGACATGAACCTTGTGAGCCCGAGTTGTTTTGCGCGCTTTGTCCCCGCTTGGGACCGTTTATGCCACGACAGTGGCCGTAAGACCTTTAGTAGGCATGGGCCACCTAGGACTGAACCCAAAAGGGGTGTTGGTCGGAGTGGCTGGGAGAGTGTCATGGCAGTAGATCAGTTTTGTCGGAACGCCGTTGGTCCACCCGAATGGGAGTGCGAGGCCATGGGTTCCGTGGTGTGGGTAAAGTGCGCTACCTCTGCAGAGAGTGTATTTAAATCTATCGATAGCCGCGTCCTCGGTCATGGGCATGGGTTCGTACTAGGTCACACCATTCGATCAACACTCACATGACGGAATGACTTATAGGTGATATATTTATATGTTGATATGTTGAGCAGTACAGATTGGCAGGATGTTGATGATGATGTTGGAGACCAAGTGCTGGTCATGGTTGCGATCGCCAGAAAGATCACTGTTTGAGACCAAGTGTTTGTCATGGTAGTGATCGCCAGAAAGATCACCGTTTAGTTTTGATCACGAGGTGATCGAGATGGTATATTGCTTGGCCAGTTAGCCAAGAGAGATATGGTTATGGAGATATGAGATGTTGGTTTATTAGTATTGTATCAGTTTCATATCATGCTTAGTAGTTGCTGCCGTATCATGGTAGTTGTTAATTTAATTAACCTGTTAAATTCTATGTTATTGTCTTGCCTTGATGTTTATGGTTGTTGTGAGCTTGCCAGTACATTCAATGTACTGACCTGGCGTGTCATGCCAGATTGCAGGTGATACCATGATTGCTTGATTGATTTTCGATGGTTGCCGTGCATGCGAGATAGATCATGTCCCAGCCAGAGTCACTGCGGAGTGGAGTTCACCACCTTCGTCGTTGTTCCGCTGCTACGAGTTGTTCTGCTGCTAGCATAGAGCAAGTATAGTATCGCAGACATAGTGTCGCCGTGCTGATGTGCTTCTTTGTAACATCAGACCCTTGTATTATTATTCTTGTAATAAGAGCTGATTTGTTCTATGTCAAGAAGTGCCGTATTTCAGAGACTTCTCCTCGATCTCTGGGCTAGAATACGGGGTGTTCCGGTTTCTCTGAGCCGGGGTGCCACAGTTACAAACCTACCCCCTTAAGATGAATCTCGCCCTCGATATTCGGGTTGGCTAGCAAAAAGGTGTGGGTGGTCCTTTCGGAGGTCTTCTTCTCGTTCCTAGGTGGCTTCCTCCTCGGTATGGTGACTCCACTGAACTTTGCAAAACTTGATGACCTTGCTGTGAGTAACTCGGTTGGCGAACTCGAAAACCTTGACGGGTTTCTCCTCATAGGCCAGGTCACTCTCCAACTATATTGCTTTCAGGGGCACTGTATCTCTCAGAGGAATATCAGCCATCTCTGCATGGCACTTCGTCAACTGGGAAACGTGAAACACATCATGAACTCCTGACAAACCTTCGGGTAATTCCAACTTGTTGGCAACTTCACCCATTCGTTCCAGGACTCTGTATGGTCCCACAAATCGTGGCGCTAACTTTCCTTTGACTCCAAACCGTTTAAATCCTCGAAGTGGTGACACACGGAGATATGCTCTGTTTTCGACTTCATAGGTTACCACCTTGTGTTTAGTATCAGCATAACTCTTCTTCCTGGACTGGGCTATCTTGAGTCTATCACGGATCAACTTGACCTTCTCCTCAGACTCTCTGATTAAATCTGGTCCGAACAATTGTCGGTCTCCAACTTCATCCCACATCAATGGTGTCCTACACCTCCTTCCGTACAAAGCTTCGAAAGGGGCCTTCTTCATACTAGTTTGGTAGCTGTTGTTATATGAGAACTTTGCGTAAGGAAAATTATCATCCCAACTAGATCCATAATCTAGCGCACAAGCTCTCAACATGTCCTCCAGAATCTGATTGACTCTCTCGGTCTGCCCATCTGTCTGCGGATGAAAGACTGTACTGAACTCTAGCCTGGTACCCAAATTTTGGTGTAATTGATTCCAAAACTTCGAAGTAAACTATGTTTCTCTATGTGATATGATGGTCCTCGGAACTCCATGTAGACATACGATTCTGGTCATATATATCTTGGCCCACTCAGCGCTCGTATAAGTGGTTTTCACGGGGATAAAGTGGGACACTTTGGTCAAGCGGTCAACTACAACCCAGATGGAGTCATATCCTGAACGAGTCGTGGGTAATCCAGTGATGAAATCCATGCCAACATTATCCCACTTCCATTCTGGTATCGGCAAAGGCTGAAGTAATCATGCTGGTTTCTGATGCTCTGCCTTAACTCTCTGGCATACATCGCATACTACTACATACTCGGCGATATCCTTCTTCATACCTGTCCACCAGAAACGTTCCTTCAAGTCCAAATACATCTTGGTGTTGCGTGGGTGAATCGAGTAAGGTGGATCATGAGCCTCCTGAAGTATTAACTTCCTGATCTCTGGGTCATTGGGCACATAGATGCGATCCTCAAACCATAAAGTTCTGTGTTCATCCTCACGAAAACCTTTGGCCTTTCCTTTAATCATCTTTTCTTTTATCTCTGCAATTTCCTTGTCAATCTTCTAGGCTTCATTGATATTTCCCAACAAGGTGGATTGAATTTCCAAGGCTGCAACAAAACCTCTCGGAACTATCTCCAAGCGAAGTTCTCGGAGATCATTGGCTAACTCCTGGGGTAATCCTCCGGTTATGAGAGTATTGACATAACTCTTGCGGCTCAAAGCATCTGCCACGACATTGGCCTTTCCTGGATGATAATGCAGTTTCATGTCATAATCCTTTATGAGCTCCGACCATCTCCTCTGTCTAAGGTTCAACTCCTTTTGCGTGAAGATATACTTCAAACTTTTATGATCCGTGTAAACATCACAATGATTTCCATAAGAAAATGTCTCCAGGACTTGAGCACATGCACTACGGCCGCTAACTCCAAATCATGCATGGCATAATTCAGCTCATGAGGTCGAAGCTAACATGAGGCATATGAAACAAGTCTTCCTTCTTGCATAAGAAAGCCTCCAAGTCCCTGTCGGGAAGCGTCGCAATATACTTGGAAATCCTTGCGTATATTCAGAAGAATTAGCACTAGGGTTGTAACAAAATGTTTCTTCAACTCCTGAAAACTGGCCTCACAATCCTCGGTCCATTTAAACTTGGTATCCTTCTTCAATAACTCCGTCATGGGCTTCGCAATCTTGTAAAAATTATCAATAAATCTCCGGTAATATCCTGCAAGTCCAAGGAAAATGCGTATCTCTCCAACTGAGGTGGGCGCCAACCATTCGGTGATGGATTGAACCTTGGAAGGGTCTACTGCTATACCTTCTCCTGATATAACATGTCCGAGGAATCTGACTTCCTTCAACCAAAACTCACATTTGCTGAATTTGGCATATAGCTGATGTTCCCTAAGCTTCTCAAGAACCAAGCGCAAATGTTCTTTGTGTTCCTCCTCATTCTTTGAGTACACCAATATATCATTAATGAACACCATGACAAACTTATCCAAGAACTCCATGAACACCTTATTCATCATACTCATAAAGTAGGCTGGGGCATTAGTCAAACCAAAAGACATGACCATGTACTCATATAGCCCATACCTTGTGGTAAACGTTGTATTAGGTATATCCTATTCTCGTATCTTCAGCTGGTGATATCCTGATCGAAGATCGATCTTGGAGAAAACTATAGCTCCCTGCAGCTGGTCAAACAAACGATTGATCATCGGTAGAGGATATTTGTTCTTGATCGTCACCTCATTCAATGCATGATAATCAACAAGCATTCTCAAGGATCCATCCTTCTTCTCAACTAAAAGCATTGGGGCTCCCCAAGGTGATGAACTTGGTCGAATATAACCCTTCTCCAATAACTCCTTAATCTACTTCTTAATTTCCTCTAGATCATTCACGGGCATCCGGTACGGTCTCTTGGATATTGGTCCGGTGCCTAGCAATAACTCAATCAAAAACTCTATGTCTCGGTATGGTGGCATACCGGGTAGTTCCTCCGGGGATACATCGGGATAATCCTTCACAACTAGCACTTCCTCTAGAACAACTCCCGAGAGTGAATTTACTTGAGTCCTCCTTGGCGCATGCCTAGACACATACTTGATCCGTTTTCCCTCTGGGGTGGTGAGAAGAATTGACTTACTAGCACAATCGATGTTTACCCCATACTTGGATAGCCAATACATGCCTAGTATTACATCCAATCCTTGTGATTCTAGAATAATGAGGTCTGTGGGAAAAGTGTGCCTACCTATGGTCAGCGGCAACTGAAAACATCCCTGGTTATCCATATACTCCGATCCTGGTGATCTTACTAACATAGGTGACTTAAGGGCTACGGTTGGGAATTTGAACTTGTCCACAAATCCCCTTGATATGTATGAATGCGATGCACTAGTGTCAAAAAGAACAAGGGATGTAAATGACTTAATCAAAAACTTACCAATAACTGCATCGGCCTGTTCGTCAACTTCCTCCACGTTGACGTGATTAACCTGCCCTCTGGTGAAGGGATTGGGCTTATTTCCTGAGCTTCCATTGCCATTACCATTCTTTGCCTTGGGACACTCGGTGGCATAGTGTCCGGTCTTCCCGCACTTGAAACAAGTAATGTGACTTAGATCCTTCTTGGCGGGGGTGGCTGGGTTGGAACGACTCTAACTGTTGTTTCCTCCACTCCCATTTCCATTCTTAGGGCCACTGTGGATGTGTGAATTTCCTCCATTGTGATAATGGCCTCCACGATTATGTCCTCCATGGGTATGAGTGTGTCCTCCCGAGTACGGGGAATAGCAGGGCTTCTGCTGAGCTCCAGAGTTGTACTTCCCCTATCCATACTTCCACTTGCGGTTCTCTATCTGCCGCTGCTTTCCTTCAATCATGAGGGCCCTGTCCACCAGCTCCTAGTAGTTGGTGAAAGTTTCCACCATCAACTGCATACTCAGCTCATCATTCAGTCCTTCAAGAAACTTCTCCTGCTTCGTGGCATCTGTGGCCACATCATCTGGGGTGTACCGTGCTAACTTGCTGAACTCATCCACGTACTGCGCCACAGTACGATTCCTCTGGCGTAAGTTGCGGAACTCATGCTTCTTCAAACTCATGGCTCCAGCTGAGACATGTGCGGTGCGGAAGGCCTGCTGAAACTGATCCCATGTCACATTGGCCACGGGGAAGGTGGTGGTGTAGTTCTCCCACCATGAAGCCGCTGGTCCATCCAGCTGATGTGCGGCAAAGCGCACCTTCTACGCATTCGTGCATCCATCAGTGATCAGCTCTCCTCCGATCTTGCGGAGCCAGTCATCAGCAACAATTGGCTCGGTGCTGCTAGAGAACACCGGCGGATTCAACCATAGGAAACGGGCTAGGTTGTCAACTTGGGGGGGGTGGTGGTGGGTTGTTGTTGTTGTTGTTGTTGTTGTTGTTGTTGTTGGTGCTGTTGGTGCTGTTGTTGTTGGTGCTGTTGGTGTTGTTGTTGTTGTTGTTGTTGTTGTTGTTTTTGTTGTTGTTGTTGTTGGTGCTGTTGGTGCTGTTGTTGTTGGTGCTATTGGTGTTGTTGTTGTTGTTGTTGTTGTTGTTGTTGTTGTTGTTGTTATTGTTGTTGTTTCCTTGGTTCTGGACGAGCAACTGCGTCAAGGCATTTTGCTGTTGGATCAACTGGGTGAGCTCCGGCGGGAAAGTGAATCCGAGGTCACGTCTCGAAGGCATCTGATAGATTAGAGGGGTGAGAACAGAATAGAATAGGGTCTAATGAGAGATTACACTACCCATATGCATATGAGACAAACATATTCAATCCACACTACTCAATTCATACAAGATTCATACAATCGATCTAAGCTACTAATACAAGATCTCGCGAACAATTTCTAACTACTTGGAAGAATTCTAATAGTAATATGGTGGTCGACTAGAAATTTTGATTGATGGAAGACTCCATAATATCTGCTGCAGCTTCGTCTTCAAAATCATCACTGTCTTCATCATCATCACTATCGGTGTCTGTGTCATCAAGTATGATGTAGTCTTCAGAATGAATGTTCACTTTAGGTTCTGGTTTCACCACAGGTATTCCTATGTTCTTCCTTAGGTCTTCATTCTGCTCCAGTAGCACAGCAATTTCCTCTTCATATCCATCACGAGTTGCCTTGAGTTCCTCATCTAGCTCCATATTCCGAGACATCTTTTTGGTATCTATCATGTTAGCGCACATCTGATTCTCATATCGACGAATGTGCTGGTTCATCTCCTGTATGTAGGTTGCAATAGATCCATCCTTCCTGGTGCGAATCATCTCCCATTTCTCATCCCGACGTCCACATATCTGGTAGATGGTGTCTTTAAGATCCTTGTTGTACACCTCACCTATGCGTCCAATGGTGATGTGGGCGGCCATGCTCTTTCCTAAGCTCCAGGTTGGTGCATCAAAGGAAAACTTGATGGGCTCGGTAATGGGTGCAAAAGTCCTTCCAGGAACACGAAATTGAATCGTCCAACGCTCCTCTTCTAGTAATGTTGCAATGAAGGTTCCGTTGAAGCTTGGTATGCCGATGTTCAGGTACTTAGTGACTTCCTTCAAGTGTCGTCCGAAAGGGGTGTCGTCATCCGGCTGAGTGAACTTGTTCCTGGGGTCCGACATCTATAGAGTAGAAATAGAGAAGAATCAGAAATGAGTAGAGAAGAGTATCCTGTGGCTTTTTTTCCTAGTGGTCGCCTCCTACAGTCATTGTGTGCTCTGATAGCATCTTGTAGCGACCCGATCCCAATGGATCGTAGTCTCTGTGCTTAATTTTCATCCCTGGATCGGTATGCTGACACACACAGTACTCAGGATTTATAATAGAGTTCAATCACACACTTATTACAACGAGGTCCTTGTAAATAGTATTTATCACAATAATATGGCTGAAGGCCATCTAATTAAAATAACCGCGGAAGCTTCGAAGATAAATGAGTCCACCCAACTCCACAGCAAACACTGAGTGCATGACAACGACCTATCGCACCTTAATCCTCGTCTAAAAATTCCGCAACATGAGACATTGCAGCCGTGTAGGTCAGCACATGGAATATGCTGGCAAGATCACACTATATAGCAATGATGAATAGTAACTATCTCTACATGCATATTTTTGGCTGGTGGAGGCTCTAAATTTAATATTTGCATAAAGCTAATTTTTCCTACAACTAAGGAATATATTTTATTTCCTACCAAGTTTATGCCATTATTGAGAAGGTTCCCCAACTCAATCCCAAAATTACCAAGTAATAAAGTAACCCAATTCATTAATTAAATATTGTGATGAGATCAACCAATAATTCAAATACCATATACTCAAGATGTCCATAACCGGGGACCTGGCAAATCATGATTTGTTTGTACACTCTGCAGAGGTTGTGCACTTTTCCCCCACAAGACTCGACCACCTCCACGATCGGAAGATCGAGACACAGTCTTTCTAAAGCATTAACTCTTTACTCTGGCTAGACCGGTACACCTACTTTCCCCTACATCAGCTAGTCTACCACTGAAAGAGGTCACACAACTTACTCAACTATGTCAGAGCCCATAATGGCTTGTGGCTGCACACGGAAGTTTCTAGGCATGAATAATTATGTGATCCCTTTGAGCCTGGGTGGTATTCCGTAGGATGATCACACGGGTACTCTGGAATTTCCTAGGACAACACTCGATTCTCCACGCGCCAGCAACCAATCCACCCAGATGTGTATTAAAGTAACCACCTTAAGTTATCCTTAATTATTAACTCTCACAACTTACATGATTCTCACATACCAAACCCGTCTACGAGCATGGCTAAGCAATATGAGCATAACGTATATTCCCAGGGTGTTTCAAGGATTATAGGTTCCTACCTCACGAACTACATAGCAAAGCCCAATTTCCCAATCCTACTCATGCAAATTTGTAAGGGTGAACTAATGCATAATAAATACTGGGTATGAAAGAGTATGATCAAAGTGTAACTTGCCTTGCTGACGATCGGAAAACCCTAGAGATTCGTAGTAACAAGCTTCGCACTCTGAAAAATCTATCATAGACAAACAATAGCATACATAAGCACTTGTAACATCCCAAAATTCTAAATTTTGGAATGTTCTATTATATAAATAGATTTGATTGATTGTTTGATTGTGGTGTGGTTGCTTGTGTGAAATTGAGTGAAATTCGAAACTTTTTGAAAGTTAAATGATAAGGAATAAAATGACTTTCCCAAAACTTTCACTTTGCTTTCTGATCTCCAAGAATTCAAATTTATTTCATCACAAAACCCTAGAGAGAAGATGACATGACTTCTTCCATTTAAATATACGAAAATGGTTGTTGAAAAGATTTGAATTTCATTTGGAAATATTTCAAATTCAGAAACTTTAAGCAACTCAATGATTTTCATGAGAGAACATAAAATGACTTCTTCAAAACATATGAAATATGAGTTGGAAGTTATTCATATTATTTTCAATTTGGAGTTATTTGGATTTTATTCAAATTATTTTTCTACAAAAATTAAATATATGGAAAATAGGGTAAAATGATTCCCTCCAGTAGAAAATTGGAGAGAAATAAATTTGAAATAATTTTGGTATTTTTAAAATGATTTTTATTGGATTTTATTGCATTAGTAACACTATTTGCTTTATTTAAATATTTGTGTATTTTATTTGGCACTAGAAATATGTTCATGTTATAGAAAATCTTTTTCTAATTTTTTTGATATATAATATGCCTATATAAAATTTTATTTTATTTTTGTTATTCAGTTTTTCTTCTATTTCTATTTAAAGAAAAACTATACGTGCGGCCCATAATTATTTGTCGCCCAGACGCATAGGATAGTGGCAGCGGGCGCCTAATCTTATTTTTTTCTCCTAAATGGGCCAGGCCTAGCCAGCCTTTTTCTTCCTAGTTTTGTTTTATTCTTTCTTTCTTTGGAAAAAAAACAGCGGATCATACGCGCAGCCGGCCGATGGCCTTTAGGCCCGTGCGAGGCGTTTCGATTTTCTCTCTGTTTGTTTATCTTTGTCTATGTTTAGTCCCACGTTGCCTAGTCTTTAACCCTTAAACCTCTTTTCTACATATAAATATAGTCCCATAGAGACTCTAAAAATCATCCGATTTGGGTTAAATCAATATTTTAGTTTGACTAGATTCATTAAAGAAAAATATTTTTCTCCTTTCCGGCGGGACTTCTGAAAATTGTCTCCTCTATCCAAAGTCGTCTTTTCTCTACCTTATAAGGGTATTTTTTTATTTTTATACTTCCGTAGTTTATTATTTCTAGACCAGTATGGTAGATAATTAAATTATCAATTAGTCTTTGTATTTATACATTAGACCTAGAAATCTTTTAGCCGTAGCTATTTTTTTCTTCCGTAAAACAGTTTGGCCTAGATTTTTCAAATAGCCATAACTTTTTACTCGTTCATCCAAATTAGACGAAACCAGCGCCTATAGTTTTGTCTTGTTTTCACCTATCGAGTGAACCTGTCACGCCAACTTTTTGAAATTTTCTTCAAAATTTGTTCAGATTCATATTCAAACTTCTTTTGATCATAACTTGAGTTTTGTAACTCTGATTTAGTTGATTCTTTTTGCTAATTGAAGCTCTTGACCTAAACTGTCTGATAAGGCCAAATTCACTCAAATTTGGTACTGTTAGAAATTTTTTTCTGTTGCAAGAGTTAATTGGTTGATTTTGAAGTTTTTCGAAGTCTTTTCTTTGATTCTTTTGCATGAGTGCTTATGTATGCAATTGCTTTCTCACGATAGATTGACCGGAGTGTGACGAGTAGAACTATCAGGAGTTATGAGTGCGAATCATCTTCATCAACAATACGAGGCAAGTTCACACTTTGATCATATTCTTTATCACCTAGTTTTTATGCATTAGTTACAATCCTCAAACATTGCATGAGTAGGATCTCTTAACATGTGGGTTTGAGAAGTAGATGATGAGGTAGAACCTATTGCCCTTTTATTATCAAACCTTGGGAGTTACTTCTACGTTATGCTTAGGTTGCCATGCTATGCTCGTACACGTGGTTTGGTTTGAGTGATCCATGACAGATGTGAGATTATTAATTAATGGTTAACTTAAGGTGGCTACTTAAATACACATCTAGGTGGATTGGTTGCGGGCACCTGGGGATATACCAGTGTTGTCTTTTGGTTCGCCACCCAGGCTCAAAGGGATCTTAAGATTACTCATGCTAGAAACTTTCGTGTGTAGCCACAAGCTATTATGGGCTCTAGCATAGTTGACTATGTTTCATGACCTCTTTCAGTGGTGGGCTAGCAGATGTAGGGGAAAGTATGTGTAACTGTCCACCTAGAGTAAAGAGTTAATGTCTCTGAAAGACTGTGTCTCGGTCATCCATTTCTCAAACACCATGTAGTGCGAGAAATCCAACGGAGGAGATCGAGTCTTTTGGGGAAAAGTGCGCAAACCTCTGCAGAGTGTACAAACTAAACATGGTTAGCTGTATCCCCAGTTATGGACATCTTGAGTATCTAGTTCTTGGATTATCATGTTGATCTCATCACTCTAAATTCATTTGATGGGTTGTTAATTACTGTTTAATTGGGATTGAGATGGGGTTACCCTTCTCAATGTTTATCAACTACCATGATGGTTAAACAAAATATATTCCTTTGTTGTAGGAAAAAATTGGCTTTTCGCAAAACATTATAACCATAGAGCCTCCACCAGCCAAATATGCATATAGAGATAACCATTCTCATTTTTATCCTATGGTGTGAATTTGCCAGCACATTCAATATAATGACCCTGTGTGGCTGCAACGTCTCATGTTGCAGGATTATCTTACGACGAGTAAGTGGTACATTAGGGTTACGATTTCTACACTTAACTTTGCCGTTGGTGTTGATGGGAATCCACAACCTTGTTACTTCCGCTATTTGGATTGAGGTAATAGTATTTACGTTACTTTATACATGTGATTTACCTCTGTTATAAATCCTCGAGTGTTGTGTGTGTCAGCATACCGATCCAGGGATGACACTTAAGCACAGAGACTTGACCGTCTGAGGCCGGGTCGCTACAACACTCAAGCATAAGATTCGAAGAAAAGATCTCGGAAAACTTTGAAAAGAGGAAAATAACTTCTGCAAACAGAAAACAATTTTCAACAGTATTAAAATTATGTGGATTAGTTCTTAACAGAAAGTTTAGATCAAGAGCTTCGATTTGCAAAAAGAATCAACTAAATCGGAGTTACAAAACTCAAGTTATGATCAACAGAAGTTCAAATTCAAATTTGTTTGAAACCAAATTTTAAACTTTCAAAAATATGTTTAAGTTGGTTATCTGGATAGAGGGGATCATAACAAAGAACTCGGTGTTGGTTTTGTTACATTTGGCTAAGCGAACAAATAGGTACGACGGTTTAAAGATTACGGGCTAATCTGCGAAGAAAATATTTATGGATGGGTCCCTGGCCGAAACTAAAACAGAAAAATAAAAATCTATCGGACGAACGTCTGCTACAGAAAACTAACAAAATAAATCGTTCGCAACCGAAGCTTAACGAACGAATGATCACTAAGTAACTAAACTAAAAATAATAAACCGGGTTTTAAAGGAAAAACTGAGAACTAAAAAAACGGATCGGACCGGGGTGGCGGTTTTACCGGTCCATGGCGGTTCGGGTCGACGGCGGTGGCGGCGGCGGCTTCGGCGACGAGGCGGGCGGCGGCTTCAGCGGCGGTGGCTGCGGACGGCGGCGCGGGGCGGCGGCTTCAGAGTCGGGCGCTGGAGCGGCGGCGGCGGCTTCGGCTTGAGGAGAAGAAGGGGAGGTCGGGGCGGCTTATAAAGGCGGGGAGGGATGACGGCGGGGGGGATATTCAAAAATTCAAATAAAAGAAATTCCAAAATGCAAATGACGAATCAAAAAAATTTCCTTGAGTTGCTTAAGATTTCTAGGATCAAAAATTAAAATAAAACAAATTCCAAAATGCACAAATGATGAATGCATATGAATGATCTAAATAACATCTAAATTGAAAATTGGGATGTTACACTTGTGCATCCAAAAACCCTTAACCCAACTCTTATTTTGAGTGTCCACCTTACCTACCTATGGATTTAGTAAGATCCTTCAAGTAAGTAGTCATCGGTGCAATACTGCAATAAAAATTGCTTCTAAATGTGTTGAATCATTTAGTGTAAGAGAAAATTGACCGTTGTACAAACTTGTGATGGCAAAATAATAAAAGCGACAGACTGCATAATAAAGGTTGCCATCATAAGGGGCAATATAACGTGACGTTCTTTTGCATTAAGGGATTTGGCATACAAACAAATAAGCGCATGACAACCTCTACTACCCTCTGCGAAGGGCCTATCTTTTATCTTTATGTATTTACTTTTATGCAAGAGTCAAAGTATTCTCCCCTATTCCTTTTATTTCTCTCTTTTTGCAAGCATCATGTGGTGAGGAAAGATCTAGGCACATATATCCAGTTGGATATGAGTGAGCATGAATTATTATTGTTGACATCACCCTTGAGGTGAATACGTTGGGAGGCGAAACTATAAGCCCGAATCTTTCTATGTGTCTGGTTAAAATATTATATGATGGTTGAGTATGTGGACTTACCTAAAGGCTCCGATACGTGACCTTTCCTGAAAATATGATGAATTGTAGTTGCAAAGTTGACTGAGAACATAGTTTGTTGGTTTTCAATAAGGTTTATGCTTTATACTTCAATGTTGTGACGAATTGTTACTTGTTCATGAAAAATTATATGATAAAAGTTGTTTGATAAAGTTTTATATTAAAAGTTATTTTCTCTTATAATAATATGCATGACACTTCTTGAAGGAAATATGCTCTAGAGGCAATAATAAAGTTTGGATTTTATGTTTCCTTATATCATGATAAATGTTTATTATTCATGCGAGAATTGTACTAACTGGAAACTTGATACTTGGGTGGATACATAGACAAAACAATGTGTCCCTAGTACGCCTCTACTAGACTAGCTCGTTAATCAAAGATGGTTAAATTTCCTAACCATAGACATGTGTTGTCATTTGATTAACGAGATCACATCATTAGGAGAATGATGTGATGGAAAAGACCCATCCGTTAGCTTAGCATATTGATCATTCAGTTTTATTGCTATTGCTTTCTTCATGCCAAATACATATTCCTTTGCCTATGAGATTATGCAACTCCCGCACACCGGAGGAATACCTTGTGTACCAGACCTATTGTGTACTTTGCCATGAGTTTGGCAAGGGGTACAATAGTGATCCAGGAGTAGATCACTGGACAATGGTCAAGATTATCCTTAGAGAACTAAGGAAATATTTCTTGGTTATGGAGGTAATAAAGAGTTCATCGTAAAGAGTTACGTTGATGCAAGCTTTGACACTGATCTAGATGACTCTAAGTCTGAATCTAGATACTTATCGAACGTGGGAGAAATTAGCTAGAGTAGCTCCATGCAAAGCATTGTAGACATAGAAATTTGCAAAATACATATAGATCTGAATGTGGCAGACCCATTGACTAAACTTCTCTCACAAGCAAAACATGATCACACCTTAGTGCTCTTTGAGTGTTAATCACATAGCGATGTGAACTAGATTTTTTACTAGTAAACCCTTTGGGTGTTGGTCACATGGAGATGTGAACTATGGGTGTTAATCACATAAAGATGTGAACTATTGGTGTTAAATGACATGGCGATGTGAACTAGATTATTGACTCTAGTGCAAGTAAGAGACTGAAGGAAATATGCCCTAGAGGCAATAAGAAAGTTGTTATTTTATATTTCCTTATATCATGATAAATGTTTATTATTCATGCTAGAATTGTATTAACTGGAAACTTGATACATTTGTGGATACATAGACAAAACAATGTGTCCCTAGTAAGCCTCTACTAGACTAGCTCGTTAATCAAAGATGGTTAAGTTTCCTAACCATAGACATGTGTTGTCATTTGATGAATGGGATCCCATCATTAGGAAAATGATGTGATGGACAAGACCCATCTTTTAGCTTAGCATATTAATCGTTCAGTTTTATTGCTATTGCTTTCTTCATGTCAAATACATATTCCTTTGACTATGAGATTATGCAACTCCCAGACACCGGAGGAATACCTTGTGTGCTATCAAACATCACAACGTAATTGGGTGATTATAAAGATGCTCTACAGGTATCTCCGAAGGTGTTTGTTGGGTTGGCATGGATCAAGATTAGGATTTGTCACTCCGAGTATCGGAGAGGTATCTCTGAGCCCTCTCGGTAATGCACATCATAATAAGCCTTGCAAGCAATGTGACTAATGAGTTAGTTGCGGGATGATTTATTACGGAACGAGTAAAGAGACTTTCCCATAACGAGATTGAACTAGGTATGGAGATACCGACAATCGAATCTCGGGCAAGTAACATACCGATGACAAAGGGAATAACGTATGTTCTCATAACGGTACGACCGATAAAGGTCTTCGTAGAATATGTGGGAACCAATATGAGCATCCATGTTACGCTATTGGTTATTGACCGGAGAGGTGTCTCGGTCATGTCTACATAGTTCTCGAACCCGTAGGGTCAGCACACTTAACGTTCGATGACGATTTTGTATTATATGAGTAATGTTATTTGGTGACTGAATGTTGTTTGGAGTCTCAGATGAGATCATGGATATGACGAGGAGTCTCGAAATGGTCGAGAGGTAAAGATTCATATATAGGACGATGATATTCAAACACCGGAAGTGTTCCGAGGGTACCGGGCACATATCGGGTCACCGGAAGGCATTACAAAAAAATACACTTCTGTGATGATACGTGTTTGTCATAGTAGGTCGCGTTTTCTGTCATGCATGTGCATCCATGACAAACTTATGACAGAATCAAGATAGTCATACCTGTGCTGTCGTAGAAGTGTTCCATGACATTGCCAAAATTATCATCAAGGAAGTGTCCACTTCCATGACGATAAATCGCGCGTCACAGAAGTGCTTTCATCAAGGGTGACCGACACGTGGCATCCACCATAATGGAACACCGTTAAGCTATCGGGTCGAATTTTGGATCCGATAACCTGTTAACAGCCACGACCAATGCCGATTTTCCACGTGTAAAATTCTCATTGGCTGACGGATCCACGCGTCAGCTCCGCGTTGGCACAGGTGTCACTCATCCAACGGTCGAGATGGGCCTATGATATGTTGACACGTGGACCGGCCCAAAAGTGGCCCACAAACTTTAAATGGGCCGGCCCAATCGAAGGCCCATAAGATCTAGCGGACCATAATGGGCCGGCCCAGCTAAAGGCCCACAAAATTCAGCGGACCATAATGGACTGGCCCAACTAAAGGCCCACACGATTTTGCAGACCATAATGGGCCGGCCCAGCTAAAGGCCCACAAGATTTTGCGAACCACAATGGGCCGGCCCAGCTAAAGGCCCAGAAAATTCTACAGACCATAATGGGCCGGCGTAGCTAAAGGCCCAACATTCTCTGTCAAATCGGCCCGTCAACGACCTGTCCTAAACTTGTCATCAACGCGGCCCATGGTCACTTCTGGCCCGTTAACAGTCCGCTAAGTAACTGGGCTAAATTACGGCCCGGTGTATTTCCGGCCTGTTAAAGGTCCGGCTTCATTTCGGCCCGTTTACAGGCCATCAAAACTTTCAGCCCATAAGCGACCGTGAAGGATTTGGGTCATATTCGGCCATGTCTGACATTCGGCCTATTAGAGGCCCACTATAGCTTTGGGCCACTTTTGGCCTGTTGTCATTTTCGGCCTGTTAACGCCAGACGTAAACCATGGGCCATATGTGGCCCAACGTCATATCGGGCCCATTAACGGCCCATATAAAAATGACTATAATCTAGCCCGACCGAAGTTCCGGCCTGTTAAAGGCCCGTGTATTAGGTCGGCGCATTTACGGCCTGTCCGAATTTTGGCCTGTCAAAGATCCGCATCGTAAATGGGCCACCATTTCGGCCTGCTATGTCCAGTGGGTTATTTGGAACAATCAGGGCCCAATCTCACTTTCGGTCTATTAAAGGCCCATGTTTTTATGGGCTCAAGATATTTACACCTGTAAACGGCCTATTTTTACTGAGGGCCCAAATTATGTTTAGGCCTGTTAAAGGCCCACTATGGGCACAGGCCTACCAGAAAAATATGAAAGCTTATGCTGATTTAGGCCCAGATATTTTTAGTGGGCTAGATGCCAATTTCGGCCCGTTCATTTTTAGGCCAATTGGAATGGGCCCGACGAATGTTGGCATGTTGGGCTCCTACGAAGCTTTCAGCCGAATACATTACTAAGATAAACCTACACTATACAAAAATAGCGTCATAATTACTGCAACCTGAGGCAGCATCATAAATGTTGTATCACAACAAAATAAATTCCAACCATACAACAAAAGGCCTGTTGGCATAAAGTTTACAGTCCTTCCAGATAAAAGCACCATCAGATGTATAGAAGCACAGATCATTTGACCTGAGTGCTAATGTTTCAGGCTATAGAATCTGATGGAGCAGCACGATCTCCACCTTTTTCCCGCCATTGCTCTTGAATAACAAAGCAAATGTCTGATAGTCTGGTTTCAAAACCATTCATATCTTGACGACATTTCTCAACCACTATTCTTGTTTCTGAAACAACGTCCATTAGGGATTGGACTTGTGTCTGGAGCACAGATATATCACTCTGTCTAGCAGGAAGATTTTGTTCAGTAGGCAATTTGGACGAGGTTACCTTGACAACCAACCCAGAATTACGCAGGAAGGTGCTTTTTGCACTGTTAGTGGAGAGATACTGACACACTGCAGCAAGAGGTGACATTGTGCCTGTAGTAGCCTCGTCACCTTCAGGTGGTTGTGGCTGTTCAATCATTTGTTCCATAGCTTCCTGAAAGTTTGAACTTGTAGATTAGTGTACCAAATAAGTTACTAATGAGACAAAAACAAACAAAGTAGGTTAAACGTTTATACATAACTTATTTTGGTGAACTACTGTAATACATTAGCATGTATTGTAGTGCCAACTACATAATAAAATCACTTTTGGAACATATGTCCATGTAGCATGCCTACTGTATTGTCCATTTCCTCAAATTTGTTGACATCTAAGGATAAGGAGACATGGTTTAAAGTAGGATGAACATAGTATGACATCATTCATATCATGGGCAAATAGATATAAAACAAACAGGCTATTTTATCATTGTGTGCGCATGTGAACATAACAACTAGATTACAGATCAAGACCAAAATAATATCCTTCATCTCTTTTAAACCATGTAAGGTGAAATGATACGTTAAGACAACGGTGAATAAAAGTGAACAGAGTAACTGACATTGGCTGCAAACCAAGTAGTTAAATGAACACATCACAGTACCAATCAGTTCAAGGCAGGAGGAATAAGGACTTACAATAGCGGCTTGAACTGGTGTGCTCATGCCCTTCATCTTGCTGGTGTGGCAATCCTTGAAGATTTGCACTGCATTCGGTTCAGGTTCTTTTTGGTCCGCACGGGCTTTCCTCTGTATTTGGAACAAGTCAATATAGATACGATAATATGGCACAAAAAAGAAGGAAGTAGCAGCTATTTACAAGAGCCTCGCAATGTGCAATATAGCTACGAGATCATGTTGTCTGTTGGAATTTCACTTTAGAATGGTTGGTTTTGTTCTTCAAACAGTTAGCCTAGAAGAAGATACACTTGTAAGGCACATACATAAATACAAGTTCAATATGTGGTCTGATCAAATACATATAGCCTACCTGATACTTTGGATCAGACCAGTGTTTTACGAGGGCTGTCCAGTCTTCATCTGTAATATATTCCACTGGAGATGTTTGGGCGATTTCATTGTTAGCCTTGCCTTCAAAGTGAGATTTTCTAAGGTGGTACCGATACTATCATAGAGCAGACTGAAAAACATGAGTGCATGCTTAGTTGCATCATCTTTCGGATCCAACTTGAACCTTATCTGTTGCAAAAAGAATGTGAGTCTTATTAGGCGGAAGCTAGAAAGTATGGGACAGAGCAAGACAATATTACTAATTGCGATGAATAACATTACTTACGGATAAATGGTCAAGGAAGGTGTTAAACTGGGTATTGTCTTTCTCATTCCTGTACTAGATCCACGTTGGGAGGATACGTGCATGACACCTAACGGCAACTATTGCCTTTGATACTAACTTGGCTGAATCTGTAGCATCGCGTGGCCTTTTTAAACCTGCCTCAAAATGGACCTCCATTCTTCCTCCTTTAGATTTTGTTAATCTGTCAAGCATTATCCCCGATGTCTGTTTCCGCTTGCGCCGTGGTGCTAGTTCAACAACGAATATGGAAAGTGTTAGTGTAAATCAAACTGTGAGAGTACATATAAAAGAGCATGTAACTGCAACTTGACTCGGTCAGGTACCGTCTTGGTGTTGATGCTCATGAGGTTCATCTGATCTTGCCAAGTCCTGTCGTGTCAGCAGTGCTTCGGAAGTAGTGTTAGGTGTGAAGGCAGCTTGGGAACAGGCCAGTTCCGAAGCAAACGAACGAGTAACTGGTTGAGATGTTGGTACAGTTGAAGTGGATGCTGCAGCTGGTGGAGCAGGTGACACTGTGTTTGTAGATTTAGCTGGCGGACTTGGACCTTCTACTGTTGTGACGCCCCCGATTCAATCGTACACTAATCATACATGCAAACGTGTATGATCAAGATCAGGGACTCACGGGAAGATATCACAACACAACTATACAAATAAAATAAGTCATACAAGCATCATAATACAAGCCAGGGCCCTCGAAGGCTCGAATACAAGAGCTCGATCATAGACGAGTTAGCGGAAGCAACAATATCTGAGTACAGACATAAGTTAAACAAGTTTTCCTTAAGAAGGCTAGCACAAACTAGGATACAGATCGAAAGATGCGCAGGCCTCCTGCCTGGGATCCTCCTAAACTACTCCTAATCGTCGTCAGCGGGCTGCACGTAGTAGTAGGCACCTCCCGAGTAGTAGTAGTCGTCGTCGACGGTGGCGTCTGGCTCCTGGGCTACAACGTCTGGTTGCAGCAATCGGGTATAGGAAAGGGGAAAAGGGGGAGAAAAGCGACCGTGAGTACTCATCCAATGTACTCGCAAGCAAGGAGCTACACTACATATGTATGCATTGGTATCAACTGGAATAAGGCTATCATATGTGGACTAAACTGCAGAAAGCCGAAATAAGAGGGGGATAGCTACTCCTTTCGAAGACTACGCTTCTGGTAACCTCCATCTTGCAGCAGGAGAAGAGAGTAGATGGTAAGTTCACCAAGTAGCATCGCATAGCATAATCCTAACCGATGATTCTCCCCTCGTCGCCTTGTGAGAGAGCGATCACCAGTTGTATCTGGCACTTGGAAGGGTGTGTTTTATTAAGTATCCGGTTCTAGTTGTCATAAGGTCAAGGTACAACTCCGGGTCGTCCTTTTACCGAGGGACACGGCTATTCGAATAGATCAACTTCCCTGCAGGGGTGCACCACATAACCCAACACGCTTGATCCCATTTGGCCGGACACACTTTTTTGGGTCATGCCCGGCCTCGGAAGATCAACACGTCGCAGCCCTACCTAGGCACAACAGAGAGGTCAGCACGCCGGTCTAAATCCTATGGCGCAGGGGTCTGGGCCCATCGCCCATTGCACACCTGCACGTTGCGTACGCGGCCGGTGAGCAGACCTAGCAACCTCCATTACAAAGGAAGTTGCGTTACGCGGTCCAACCCGGTGCGCGCCACTCAGTCGCTGATGTCACGAAGGCTTCGGCTCATACCACGACGTCGAGTGCCCATAACTGTCCCCATGTAGATGGTTAGTGCGTATAGGCCAGTAGCCAGACTCAGATCAAATACCAAGATCTCGTTAAGCGTGTTATTTGAAATAACCACGAATGCCGACCAGGGCCAGGCCCACCTCTCTCCTAGGTGGTCTCAACCTGCCTTGTCGCTCCGCCACAAAGTAACCGTCGGGGGCCTTCTGGAACTCAGGCCCACCTCTACCGGGATGGAGCCACCTGCCCCTTCAGCCCCCAACATCGGAATCACTCGCGGGTACTCCTACGAGCCGACCCGACTTTAATCACCACAAGTATCATATATTATGTAGAAGTATGTACCTGTGATCAACTCCCGAGTGATCACGGCCCGATAGTATAGCATGGCAGACGGACTAGAATGTATGGCCACTGATGATAAACTAGCATCCTATACTAAGCATTAGGATTGCAGGTAAGGTATCAACAACTGGAGCAACAATGATAGGATATGCATCAGAATAGGATTAACGGAAAGCAGTAACATGCTACACTACTCTAATGCAAGCAGTAGAGAGAAGAGTAGGCGATATCTGGTGATCAAAGGGGGGGGGCTTGCCTAGTTGCTCTGGCAAGAGAGAGGGGTCGTCAACACAGTAGTCGTACTGGGTAGCAGCGGCATCGGTCTCGGTGTCTAGCGAGAGAAGAGGGGGAAGAAACAATAAATATAATGCAAACAAATGCATGACGATGCATGACATGACAAAGCGTGATGCTAGGTGTGCCCTGACGCGGTACGAGGTGGTACCGGTGAAGGGGGGAAACATCCGGGAAGTATCCCCGATGTTTCGCGTTTTCGGGCAAAGGAGCCGGAGGGGGAAAGTTGCGTGTTTGCTATGCTAGGGATGCGTGGCGGACGAACGGGCTGCGTATCCGGATTCGTCTCGTCGTTCTTAGCAACTTTCACGTTGAAAATAATTTAATCCGAGTTACGGATTAAAAGATATGATTTTCTAAAGATTTTATTAATTTCTAGAATTTAATTAATTATTTAAATTTAATTCGAAAAATAGATTTATGACATCAGCATGATGTCATGCTACGTCAGCAGTCAACAGGGGTTGACTGGTCAACCTGACCAGTGGGTCCCACTGGTCAGTGACACATTTTAATTAAACATTTTAATTAACCTAATTAATATTAATTAGGGGGTGGGCCCCACTGTCATACTCTGTTAACTAATTAACTAAAATAGTTAGTTTAATTAACAGATTAGTTAGGTTAATTAATTAATTAGGTTAATCTAATCAAGATTAAGTAAGTTAAGTTAAGTTAATTAATTAATTAATATCTTATTTATTTATTTACTTAATCCTTTTTTTAATTCGTCTCACAGGGGCGGGCCCCACGTGTCTGTGGCCCCGAGGGGCCATAGCGGGTGCGGGCGACGTTTTCGGGCGCGGCCCGATTGGGCACACGCCCAGGGGCCGTGGCGGACGAGGCCGTCGAGGTCGGGCGGTCGCCGATGGAAGGGGAGCGGCGGGCGAGGGCGGTGGCTGCGGCAGAGCTGCGCAGCTGCGGGCGCGCGCGTGTGAGGAAGGCCGGGGCGAACGAGGTAGCTACGGCGCTGGCGAGGCGGGGCCGCGCGCAGGGTGGCCGATGGCTGGGGCGACGGCGGTGCGGGCGTGAGGTGCGCAAGGGGAGGGGTGAGCTGCAGGCGAGCGTGGAGCAGGGGGACGCGGGAGCGAGGCGGGCACGCAGACACGCGCGGGCGGCGAGCGCCTGCGTGTAGGGGCCAAGCATGGCCAGGGCACGACCCGGTCGCGTCGAGCGCTGGTCAGGGGAGGGAGTGGCTGCAGGCAGCGGGTGGGGCTCGGCGGTGAGCGCGCGTGCGTGCGCGCGGACGGCGCCGACGATGGAGGGGAAAGAGTGGAGGTCGGGGCCTCACTGCGAGGCGTAGGGACATGGCAGCGGTGGTTGAGGCGGAGTCGGGGACGATGGCGCCGGCGAGGAGGAAGGCGACGGTGGCATCGGGGGTCGAGGCGGCGAGGTCCAGGCGGCAGTGCGGGCTCCGGGCGATGACGGGCGGCATTAAGCGGGCGCAAGGCGAGCGGCGGCGAGCGCAGGGGCGCTGCCCCAATCTGGATCGGGGGCGGGTGCAGAGGCGAGGGGAGGAATCGTGGGGGGAGTGGGGTGTGCGGTTAGGGTTCCTGGGGGTGGGGGCATGTGTAGGCCAGGGGTGGGCCGGCCTGGGCCAGTTGGGTTGGCCGGCTGGGCCGGTTGGCCCATGTGGGGAGGGGGGTTGTTCTCCTTTTGTTTGTTTTGTTTTATTTTTTACTGTTTTACTTTTAGTTTTCTTTATTTTAGTTTTATATAAAAGAAAATCATCACTAGCACCTAAGTTAATACTTTTAAATATACTACTGCCACATTAATTCTCAACCCAAATTAAAATACTTTAATAATTTATTAAATTCAAAAGGTATTTATTTTAATATTTAAACCTATGTTTTAATTATTTTGAACACTTAAACATTTTATTAAATTTAGGTTTCTCCACCACTATTATCCATGATTTATTTAACACCTTTACAACATTTTAGTTTTGACTATGGAAATCTTTTATTGTTTCCCTCATTTTAAATTTTGAATTTGAATCGGTTCCGAACTAATGTGAGATTAGCAACAATAACCGAGGTGACGTGGCATCGTTAACATGGGATTACTGTAGTTTAATTATTCGGGCGTCACAATTCTCCTCCACTACAAGAAATCTCGTCCCGAGATTTAAGAGGGAAGTAAAGGGGGGAAGGTTTGGGTTACGAAATTCTAGGGAGTGTTCTTGGTCTTGGTTGTCCTTCTCGAAGAGGTTGATCCACTACATTGATGTCTTCATTTCGCTGTTTCAGGTCATCATGATGAAGTTGTCGTCCTTTCTTTGGGAACTTCATCGTACTTACAAATAGGTAAGGGGCAACTTTACAACCATTGAATCTTATAAGGGAAAATCATTTGGGGGGGGGTATCCCAAGAATGATCATAAGAGTATCTCTCGAGTTGAACAAATGAAACACATCGAGAGCAAAGTAAGAAGGTACCATAAGAAGTTTGAAGCAGATAGACAATTGTTCGATGCCTGAAACGGGGCGTGAAAGGGGTTCAAAGCAACGGAAATAAGTATTATGTTTAATACCAGAATTTATGATCACAGGGAAGGTGGCTCGTGAATTTCACACGAAGCCAAGCGTGAGGAATAACTTTAGAAACAGGGTTGCACAGGAGAGTCGGGTTTCGATCATGTGGAACTATGGGTTATGGGCCCACCATGTGGGTTAAAAGCGGGAAGGGCGGTGACGTCTTGCACGATCATGAAAGCAAGGCATGTCAGAGGATAGTCTGTCGGTTATGTCGGCAACAACATCAGTACCAAGGGCGAGGGACGAAGAGAACCATTTTCCTGCTCATTGAACGAGGCGGACTAGTAGGCAAAGTTCTCATCCATCGGTGGTTACCAGAATGTCATCAACAAAAGTAATAGGGTCTTTCTGACAGAGTGGTACAATGAGGTGACTGCTTATATAATATAGATTACAAGAAGGTTTTAAACAGAATAATGGAAAGGAAAATGTGTCTAAACACACATTTCAAGGGTATATCCTTCCCAAGGACAAGAAAAGCATGATATCCATGAAAGGATATAATGTAGAAAACTCTTTAGGTAAGGTGAGAGAAATTTCATGACATTACCCATACAATGGTGTTTGGATAATTGAGCGAGAAACACTGAGCATTGGGCTTCAAATGTTCTTTGTGGAAAATTGGAGTACCACAGACATGCTTCGAGATAGCGTTGGCATGGTATTCAAGCAAAGGTCAGACTTTGGATGCACAAAGGATTCATCAGGAACAACTTATAGAATAAGTCTTATGATTTCCTCAGGGAAGAATTGCTAAGCTTGCTAAAAAGGGAACTGTAACAATAGGTCCTCTGGCCAGGGGTGATAGGCATGACCTCACCTTACCGGTATATAAGGACCAATATTATAACTCTTGGAAATAAGTCCCAACCATCATATCTGACCGAGATTCAGATCTGATCGGTGTCAGGATAACTCAGATTCAGGATGCCTGAGAAGAAAGGTGCAACACCAATTGCCGAGATGACATTGTAAGATTCTCGGGAATTGAACTATGGAAGCGAGTTTCGAAACAAGAGTTCGTCATTAAATCAAGGAGAGAATGAGGAGGTGGCTGATGAACTCAGCGACAATTCAATGAGTTTTCCAAAAGATGGATTTCCACAATTATGTGAACAAGGAGATAAAATTAGTCAGATCAAATGACTTAATGATGTATGCTGGAGGGAACCATACACAATTAAACATTCATTGAAAGGTGCACCCGAAATATGGGTTGGGTTGCACGACCAACGTCGGAATGGCGATTGGGCAACCAACACACCAAATTGGAATCATTGTCCAATAACTCTGAAGCAATAGGGTTGCTAGAGATATTAAATTTGCACAACGGAGTTCACTCAATATGGGGACCATGTAAAGAATGGTGATGGCGAGAAGCATCACTGTATCACAAATTCTTAAGAGGTGGTGAAATTCTCACAACATTCATGACATAATAGATGGTAATGTTCCAAGGTAAAGAAAACTAATTGCTGGATAGCAAGGAACTGAAGGTATAACACCAAACACGAACAAGCTTGTGTTGGTGGGAAGGCAATAAAGTGGTCGATGATAATAAAATTCATCGAGGGCAAGGATGGTATTTCTCATCATGAATTCAATTGATATCTTGGAAGGGGTCAAAATGTTGATGATGATCACGAAACATTTGCCGTGGGGTTTCAAGAAGATGTAACCGATCGACGATGACATCAAGTCAACGGAATGATGAAGCGAGAAGTTATTGAGACCATAGGTACGACACAAACTTGAAATCAAGCTTGTCATTCAAGGACAATTGTTATGACGAGGAAGATCGACGTAAGATTAGCTCACCTCGAAATTTTTGCTCTAGAAAGGACCAGATAGCACAGTTAAAATTGGCATGACAAGGATATAGCCAAGCAGGCTAGGAATGACGTGATCGAGTTCAAACTCGTGAGTCATGAAGGTTACCAAGATTTGCTTAATCGCGGTGCGGACTTCAGTCAGTCATCGGTGTCTTTGAGTGTTTAATAACTCAGAGCCCGTGAAAAATTGGAATCAGTGAGAATGTAGCACTTGATGAAGAACTCATAAGAAGTATGCAGTTCCATGATAATCTCAAGATACCAGGGGGTAATACTCGACGACAGATCATATTAGAGGTTGGACTAGGGTAATGCTCTGCAGAAGACAAGTGCTCAAATTTGCACAAGAAATGGAATCAAGAAGAAACATGGTCGGAACCATGTCCACAGATACAAGATGAACTTATAACAAGGGGATAATTATTTTAAGAGAAGCTTCCATGATAAGGTATACATCGTTTCCATGGGCATGAACACAGGGTTCAAGTTCGACTCCCACTTCTCCAATGCATAACCTTTCATTCACTTCTCATTTTCGAAGAAGTTGCAGTGTTGAAATTTTATCTGGCGAAGCACCAGAAGAGTATGACTTATGAAAACTTTCGGGTTCACACGGTTTTAGAGAAGGTATAGGTTCAACCCATCGGGGCATCTTAGAAACATATACCACAAGCTTCAAGAGTAAATATCACCAGCTCGAAAGTAAAGCATGGTTGACAAAGCAGAGGATACAATTTACCAAAGGCATTTCATACCTGCGGAAAGGCTCACAAGGTTATTGAATATGAAGGACACTGTCGGATAATAAATTCAACAAAGGATCTGAAAGTCCATAATGGAGCTGATCTGAGGACCAACACACAATCAGAGGAAGAAAACAATGCAAGGGCATTGGCTTATAGAAACAACTGACTAATCCAAAGCTCAAACACAAAGGAATTATGATTTCCAAATCAATGGATCAGAAGCAAACGCTCTGATTAAGGATGGATAAGTTGAGTAAGCATAGGGGTACAATCAACGACAATTGGATTGGTCAAGATCCAGCTCATGTTTAAAATGACGCCTGAGCCGGAAGGATGAATTCTAGGAACTGGCTGAAGATTGCGAGCAACCGCGACATATTGAATCAACGGACTCAAAATGATAATGACAAAGGATGTTAACAAAATTACTAGACTTATGGGATTAACCATAATGTAAGTAAGCAAGAATTTCAAGAGCAAAAGGCTCCTGAGGATTTTCAGAAGATCGAATGGTATTTTGAAGACTTTTGTGAAACACATGAACAACTGGGGATGAGCGGATACTCGACAAGTGCGAGGACTTATTTGTAGGGGTATTCATGTGGCAAAGAACTGCAAGGCAGTAGGCACAAAGTATTCTCGGAACAATAGAGAAAACTTCGGGGTATATTGTAATAAACAGATCAATGGGGGATGATCGTATGAATGGAAAGTGTAAGTAGTTATCCATAAGGATTTATCGGTGGTCGGGAATAGCAAAAGTGGTGGGAACAAGTCTCGAGAGAATATCGAAGAGTATCTTCGGAATCTTCTGGTGAAGCAGGCGGTCATCGGTAACACAGGGCTCTCCGATTGGAAGTGATCACAAGATCCTAATGTTAGAGTTAGAAAAATTCATTTAACCCGAATAGAAGGGAGATCAGAGTCCCAGAATATAGACGAGGAGTAAAAGATCCTAATACCACCCAATGGCGACGTGGGCCCGTAAGCCGCACAACCATGTTAGTAAAAGTTTTTCAATGACTAGACTCGACTTCGGCCAAGGAGTTTGAAAGGGGGATTCCTACAGGCAGTCGGCTCTGATACCAACTTGTGACGCCCCCGATTCAATTATACACTAATCATACACGCAAATGTGTACGATCAAGATCAGGGACTCACGGGAAGATATCACAACACAACTCTACAAATAAAATAAGTCATACAAGCATCATAATACAAGCCAGGGGCCTCAAAGGCTCGAATACAAGAGCTCGATCATAGAAGAGTCAGCGGAAGCAACAATATCTGAGTACAGGCATAAGTTAAACAAGTTTTCCTTAAGAAGGCTAGCACAAACTGGGATACAGATCGAAAGAGGCGCAGGCCTCCTGCCTGGGATCCTCCTAAACTACTCCTGATCGTCGTGAGCGGGCTGCACGTAGTAGTAGGCACCTCCCGAGTAGTAGTAGTCGTCGAAGGTGGCGTATGGCTCCTGGGCTCCAACGTCCGGTTGCAGCAATCGGGTATAGGAAAGGGGAAAAGTGGGAGAAAAGCAACCGTGAGTACTCATCCAAAATACTCGCAAGCAAGGAGCTACACTACATATGTATGTGTTGGTATCAACTGGAATAAGGCTATCATATGTGGACTAAACTGCAGAAAGCCGGAATAAGAGGGGGATAGCTAGTCCTTTCGAAGACTATGCTTCTGGTAACCTCCATCTTGCAGCAGGAGAAGACAGTAGATGGTAAGTTCATCAAGTAGCATCGCATAGCATAATCCTAACCGATGATTCTCCCCTCGTCGCCCTGTGAGAGAGCGATCACCGGTTGTATCTGGCACTTGGAAGGGTGTGTTTTATTAAGTATCCGGTTCTAGTTGTCATAAGGTCAAGGTACAACTCCGGGTCCTCCTTTTACCGAGGGACACGGCTATTCGAATAGATCAACTTCCCTGCAGGGGTGCACCACATAACCCAACACGCTCGATCCCATTTGGCCGGACACACTTTTCTGGGTCATGCCCGGCCTCGGAAGATCAAAACGTCGCAGCCCTACCTAGGCACAACAGAGAGGTCAGCACGCCGGTCTAAATCCTATGGCGCAGGGGTCTGGGCCCATCGCCCATTGCACACCTGCACGTTGCGTACGCGGCCGGTGAGCAGACCTAGCAACCTCCATTACAAAGGAAGTTGTGTTACGCGTTCCAACCCGGTGCGCGCCACTCAGTCGCTGATGTCACGAAGGCTTCGGCTCATACCACGACGTCGAGTGCCCATAACTGTCCCCGTGTAGATGGTTAGTGCGTATAGGCCAGTAGCCAGACTCAGATCAAATACCAAGATCTCGTTAAGCGTGTTATTTGAAATAACCACGAACGCCGACCAGGGCCAGGCCCACCTCTCTCCTAGGTGGTCTCAACCTGCCTTGTCGCTCCGCCACAAAGTAACCGTCGGGGGCCTTCGGGAACTCAGGCCCACCTCTACCGGGATGGAGCCACCTGCCCCTTTAGCCCCCAACATCGGAATCACTCGCCGGTACTCCTACGAGCCGACCCGACTTTAATCACCACAAGTATCATATATTATGTATAAGTATATACCCGTGATCAACTCCCGAGTGATCACGGCCCGATAGTATAGCATGGCAGACGGACAAGAATGTATGGCCACTGATGATAAACTAGCATCCTATACTAAGCATTAGGATTGCAGGTAAGGTATCAACAGCTGGAGCAACAATGAGAGGCTATGCATCAGAATAGGATTAACGGAAAGCAGTAACATGCTACACTACTCTAATGCAAGCAGTAGAGAGAAGAGTAGGCGATATCTGGTTATCAAAGGGAGGGCTTGCCTGGTTGCTCTGGCAAGAGAGAGGGGTCGTCAACACCGTAGTCGTACTGGGTAGCAGCGGCGTCGGTCTCAGTGTCTAGCGAGAGAAGAGGGGGAAGAAGCAATAAATATAATGCAAACAAATGCATGACGATGCATGACATGACAAAGCGTGATGCTAGGTGTGCCCTAACGCGGTACGAGGTGGTACCGGTGAAGGGGGGAAACATCCGGGAAGTATCCCTGGTGTTTCGCGTTTTCTGGCAGAGGAGCTGGAGGGGGAAAGTTGCGTGTTTGCTATGCTAGGGATGCGTGGCGGACGAACGGGCTGCGTATCCGGATTCGTCTCATCGTTCTGAGCAACTTTCACGTTGAAAATAATTTAATCCGAGTTACGGATTAAAAGATATGATTTTCTAAAGATTTTATTAATTTCTGGAATTTAATTAATTATTTGAATTTAATTTGAAAATAGATTTATGACATCAGCATGATGTCATGCTGACGTCAGCAGTCAACAGGGGTTGACTGGTCAACCTGACCAGTGGGTCCCACTGGTCAGTGACACATTTTAGTTAAACATTTTAATCTATCTATCTATCTATCTATCTATACCTATACTAATTAGAGACTCCCTAGAAATTACCATGTTAATCAGTAATTAGGAGCCGTTAATCTGGTGAGGCCGAATTATTATGGTGTAGATTGATCCTAGATTTTTTTACTATAACTATATACTAACGAGCCTCTGTACTCGTCCAGATCATTAGAATCCATGTTGCGCAGCCACCAATACATAAAACGTTGCACGCATCCATGAACCAGAAGTCCAATCGTTTAAAAAAGGGAACAAGTCCAATCTAGTCACGATAGGCAAATAGTTCTGCCATAACCTGCAAAAGTAGATCCTGCCGTGCCTAGGTTGATTAGTTAGGTATATAGGAAAACAGAACGCCCAGTATCTCTTGCCCTTTTACCATGGATGTCTGCCGATCCACATGATACTCATGCCGCAGCAACTCAATCGAGCCGCCGTCCTCGGGATGTCTTGCCGGATGTAGCCCAGACCGCTGGCTAACCGCCACGGAGGAGATGCCGCGTGTTGCACCCTTTCAATTCCACCGTAAAGTCGTCCTAGAACTATTATTGCCGGATGCACCGCAGGCGAACCGCCATGGAGGAGGTGCCGCACGTCATCGATGATGACATGGAGTACCAGTGCACCGTCGTCCACGATCAAGGAGGCTATTAATCGGCATGCCTTCCACTTCTACAGGCTTCCTTTGCTGCACCTTTTGAGGTCAGTTTTCCATTGGATTTTCACTTGGGCATGGTGGAAAATACCTTTTTAGCTCAAAGCAACGGACAATGTTCATATGTATGACTAATATTTCTGGATTTTTTAAAAACTAATGCTGTTTTATGCGTTTTTAACTCAATCTAATTTTATCATAAAGGAGGTGCTACTTCAATCTAATTTTGATCTTAAAGGAGGCGTTGCTTTGTGGGTTATTCGACCATGTTGGTAAATAAATTTAATTTCTCTTTTAACATCTTATATCTTATATTCTGGCAAAAATCATCCATCCGATGTCCCGATTAGTAATTTACATTCGCCGGATAAAATACAAGAGAAGAGTCCTCACTTGGTGTCTTACTGGAACAATATTTACTAAAAACAACTCTTCCACGTGTGATGGAAGAAGATATCTCTCTGTTCCACCCAGGAGCCTAAGCATCCTTAAGAAATCCTAGCGCCGTTCTCTTCATGGCATCCTCAAATTTGAAGCTCTATGGACGGCCTGGCGGCTGACGTACATCCTGGACTGTACGGCCTCCCACGCGGTAATGCAGGCTTGCCTCTCCCATCATGACCTAGCACGGATGCATGATGTGAGTGCAGGGGGCTCTAAGGCAGAGGCCACTGCATCGATTCTGTTTGAGGCGAGCTAGCTTTACAACAGGTCGGCTGAATATGTATGTACGCTGCGATCCTTAAGAACACTTTATGTCACCACCATTGCCATGTATAATTTGTTAACTGCGTGTATGGGATATATACCTACAATATGATACAAAATAATTAGATACAATTACATGAATGATGTCGTTCTGTTATAATCTATTTGTAGTGTCCCATCATTACATATTAGAACATAATTTTTTTTTTCTTTTGTGGTGCTTGATTTCTCCGTCGTACAAAGAGGAGAAAGCGAACACGTTTTTATATTGTACCTAATATAAATTAAATAAAGTGTTTCTTGACTTTGTACCTTATCTACATTGTTTTTTTGTATATTAGTTCTGTGCAATACCTTTTGTAACCAAATTCGGCAAACTATGTCACAAGTTCATGTGTTTGGTTTCAGATACTGTATGTTCGAACAGAAGCACCGAACCGATAATCCGGTGCTTAATCTTCTTTTTATCATCAAACAACTTGAGTGCATTCTAATTCTTGATTCATTTTTTCAAGGAGGAAATGCTGAGGTTTTCGTGTCATCTCGATTTGCGTAAAAGGGGAAGAGTACTACATGTAAAATCTTCGAATATGAGGTTAATATATTATGGTTCAAGAATTGTGCATTTCTTATAATTAGTTGATCAGACAAGACAGTTATATAATACAATATTTTAAATATAGTATATACTATTAACTGAATTTGGCCAGTTTCCTTCATTGTATTTAATTATGGGAGCGTTGAAGGCAAGGCAAGCGTCGGGGATTTTGACATCGCATAAATATAGTAGTTTTCCTCTCTATGATTTGTACTTCTGAAAAAATTATATTGTAGAATCTTCACACTTAAATGCTTATTTCTTAATTCTATTTCTGTTTGCAAAAACTAGAGAACAGTTTGCACATTACTCAGTGTGCAAACTTTTGGCACATCACATAATTGGTTTTTGTTGGTAGATCTCCATGACCACGCACTTCCATCGCATAAATGGGAGTTGTTTTTTAAAATCACTCGAGTTAAGGTCACTTTGATAATCAAATTTATCATATAAATCTACAGGTTCGTGATTTTTATCGAATTTGTATGATTATATTTCTCTATACATGTTTGATTCCATGCGGAGTCAATAAACATCTCAGCTATTAGTAAAACTAACAGGATTAAACCTACCTTTGGAAATGTGGATTTTCATCCTCCCATTTACCCATTAACCTTTTGTCTATTTTAGTGTTTTTTGACACACTTTTTTCATACTTTGGTTGTTGTTTTTTCACACCCTATTATAAAATATCGTCATATCACAACACAATAAACCCACTGTAGACTGTCCATAAATGAACACGATAATGCTTAAAAAATTCTACATGAATTTTATCACATAATTTTGAAGGATTGAAGGAATATTATTTATACTTAATATATGTCTCAAAATTTTGAGTAAAATTGATTTTTTTATACGTATTGCATGTTCCCATAAAATACAAGTAGAATCAATGTTTTTCAGGAATTTTAACTAAAATTATGTATAATGCTCGCCCGCGCAGATGCACGGGTCTACGACTAGTTAACCTAATTAATATTCATTAGGGGGTGGGCCCCACTGTCATACCCTGTTAACTAGTTAACTAAAATAGTTAGTTTAATTAACAGATTAGTTAGGATAATTAATTAATTAGGTTAATCTAATCAAGATTAAGTAAGTTAATCAATTAATTAATTAATTAATATATTATTTATTTACTTACTTAATTCATTTTTTAATTCGTCTCACAGGGGCGGGCCCCACGTGTCTGTGGCCCAGAGGGGCCATAGCGGGTGCGGGCGACGTTTTCGGGCGCGGCCCGATTGGGCACACGCCCAGGGGCCGTGGCGGACGAGGCCATCGAGGTGGGGCGGTCGCCGACGGAAGGGGAGCGGCGGGAGAGGGCGGTGGCTGTGGCAGAGCCGCGCAGCTGCGGGCGCGCGCGTGTGAGGAAGGCCGGGGCGAACGAGGTAGCTGCAGCGCCGGTGAGGCGGGGCCACGCGCAGGGTGGTCAATGGCTGCGGCGACGGCGGTGCGGGCATGAGGTGCGCAAGGGGAGGGGCGAGCCGCAGGCGAGCGTGGAGCAGGGGGACGCGGGAGCGAGACGGGCGCGCAGACACGCGCGGGCGGCGAGCGCGTGCGCGCAGGGGCCAAGCATGGCCAGGGCACGACCCGGTCGCGTCAAGCGCTGGTCAGGGGAGGGAGTGGCTGCAGGCAGCGGGCGGGGCTCAGCGGTGAGCGCGCGTGCGTGCGCGCGGACGGCACCGACGATGGAGGGGAAAGAGTGGAGGTCGGGGCCTCACTGCGAGGCGTAGGGACATGGCAGCGGGGGTTGAGGCGGAGTCGGGGACGACGGCGCCGACGAGGAGGAAGGCGACGATGGCGTCGGGGGTCGAGGCGGCGAGGTCCAGGCGGCGGCGCGGGCTCCGGGCGACGACGGGCGGCATTAGGCGGGCGCAAGGCGAGCGGCGGCGAGCGCAGGGGCGCTGCCCCGATCTGGATCGGGGGCGGGTGCAGAGGCGAGGGGAGGAATCGTGGGGGGAGTGGGGTGTGCGGTTAGGGTTCCTGGGGGTGGGGGCATGTGTAGGCCAGGGGTGGGCCGGCCTGGGCCAGTTGGGTTGGCCGGCTGGGCCGGTTGGCCCATGTGGGGAGGGGGGTTGTTCTCCTTTTGTTTGTTTTGTTTTGTTTTTTTACTATTTTACTTTTAGTTTTCTTTATTTTAGTTTTATATAAAAGAAAATCATCACTAGCACCTAAGTTAATACTTTTAAATATACTACTGCCACATTAATTCTCAACCCAAATTAAAATACTTTAATAATTTATAAAATTCAAAAGGTATTTATTTTAATATTTAAACCTATGTTTTAATTATTTTGAACACTTAAACATTTTATTAAATTTAGGTTTCTCCACCACTATTATCCATGATTTATTTAACACCTTTACAACATTTTAGTTTTGACTATGGAAAACTTTTATTGTTTCCCTCATTTTAAATATTGAAGTTGAATCGGTTCCGAACTAATGCGAGATTAGCAACAATAACCGAGGTGACGTGGCATCGTTAACGTGGGATTACTGTAGCTTAATTATCCGGGCGTCACAACTGCATTATAAGTACCAGCAGAATCTCGACGGTAGAACCTTTTCCGTTTCACCCGATGAGTAACAACACTCCCTACTATATTATTTTTCTTTCTCTTTTTTGACTTTGCCATGTCAAGCTGTACCCACAAAACAAAAGAATAAAATCACTCTTCAGAACTCATTGATGCATGATACAGAAAAGCAATACTTTGATGTAAGACAACCATATGAGGATGGAATATGTAAGAAAAACAGGACGGCATGCCATATTCACAACTACGATGTGGAAACTAAGCAGAAGGATTTTCAAGAAAATAGAAGTAATGCAAGCTAGACACCATATGAAAGATGCAACCAATATTACTCTGCCAAGTTAAAAGTGTCTTGTCATAAGTGGCAATTCGAAAAATTAGAAGTAGTGCAACGTAAAAATCAATGCAAGATGCAACCACTATCAAATTGCCATGTTAAAAGTGTCCAATCATGAGTGACTGATGCGGGATACACAACAGCAGTACTTTGATGTAAGAACATGGTATGATAGATAGATGCCGTGTATTCTAGACACAGAAAGCCATGTCATATGCACATGTATAACGTCCAAACTCAGCAGGTGCAATTTAATCAAAATAGAAGAAATACAGGCTAGACAACATATGCAACATGACACCAATTATCACACTGTCAACTTAGAGCAAGCACCTGCGATGGTGGAGTACGGGAGATGAACTCATCATGTAGACTTGGGACTTCAACTTCATTAGCAGTAGTAGTGGCAAATCTAGAGAGTCTCTGTTTGTGTCGGTGCGGAGGACCACCAACATCCCCTAACTTACTCTTTTCCTTCCTATTTTCTGATATTGCCTTATGAAGTCAAAACCACAAGAAGATGAATAAAATTAGCTCTGCATAACTGGTTGATGCATGATAAAGACGAACACTACTTTGATGTAAGGCAAGCGCAGGATAGGAGGATGGAATATATACAAAAAAGACAGTGTTTCATATTCACACGTACGATAGGAGGATGGAATATGCATGAAAAAACAGTAAGCGGAAGGCATCTCAACAAAATTAGAAGAAATGAAAGGTAGGCACCATATGAACATGCAACCAATATCACTCTATCAGGTAAAAAGTGTGTCATCGTAAGTGCCATTTCAAGAAATTAGAAGTAGTACAAGCTAGAAGACAATGCAAGATGCAACCTACATCACAGTCCCAAGTTAAATGTGTCTTATGGGTAAGTGATCGTTGCAGGTATAAGTTGTAAGCTACGCAGATGCAATTCAACATAATCAGAGGCAATACAAACTAAACATCATACGGAAAACACAACCACGTATAACAGTTTCAAGTAAGAGCAAGCACCTGTGATGGTGGAGTAGGGGAGATGTGCTCGTCATGTACACTTATGTTCTAGAAACAGGAACACGTGTCATATTCACAGGCATTATGTGTAAAGTAAGCAGATGCAATTAAAGTTAGAAGCAATACAAGCTAGACATCATACGCAACATGCAACCACATATAATAGTGTAAAGTTAGAGCAAGCACCTGTGATGGTGGAGTAGGGGAGATGTGCTCATCATCTACACAACTACGTTGACTGTCAGCCTTGTGTTGTCTTGCGAATCTTGTTGGGAGGATGGCGGAGCAGAATCTGTAGAGACCCCTTGTATGAGTTGCTCCGAAGGACCACCATCATCCACTGCCGGACTAATTTCCTTCAGCTGTAATGATTTTGCATTGTGAAGTCAAACCGATAAGAAAAAGGAATAAAATTCGCTCTTCAGAACTCATTCATGCATGATACTGACGAACACTACTCGAATGAAAGGCAAACACATGATGCGAGGATGGAATATGTATGAAAAACGGGATGGTGTGACATATTCACACCTATGATGTGGTAACTAAGCAGAAGGCATTTCAACAAATTAGAAGCACTACAAGCTAGACACCATATGAAAGATGCAACCAATATCACTCTGCCAAGTTCAAACTGTATGGCGTTTCAACAAATTAGAAGTAGTACATGCTAGAAATCATATGCAAGACACAACCAATATCACAGTGGCGACTTAAAGGTGCCTTATCATAAGTGACTGATGCGGGATATGCAAGAATAGTAGTCTGATGTAGAAACAGGAACACATGTCATATTCACAGGCATTATGTGTAAAGTAAGCAGATGCAATTCAACAAAGTTAGAAGCAATACAAGCTAGACATCATACGCAACATGCAACCACATATAATAGTGCCAAGTTAGAGCAAGCACCTGTGATGGTGGAGTAGGGGAGATGTGCTCATCATCTACACAGCTACGTTGACTGTCTAGCCTTGCGTTGTCTTGCGAATCTTGTTGGGAGGATGACGGAGTAGAATCTGTAGAGAACCTCTGTTTCAGTTGCTCGGAAGGACCACCATCATCCAATGCCATGCCAATTTCCTTCAGCTTTATTGATTTCGTATTGTGAGGTCATACCGACAAGAAAAAGGAATATCATTCGCTCTTCAGAACTCATTCATGCATGATACTGACGAACACTACTCTGATGAAAGGCAAAGTCATGATACAAGGATGGAATATGTACGAAAAAATGGACGGCTTGACATATTCACACCTATGATGTGGTAACTAAGCAGAAGGCACTTCAACAAATTAGAAACACTACAAGACACCATATGGAAGGTGCAATCAATATCACTCTACCAAGTTAAAACTGTCTTGTCATAGGTGGCGTTCATCAAACTAGAAGCAATACATGCTAGAAATCATATTCAAGACGCTAACCAATATCACACTGCCAACTTAAAGGTGTCCCATCATAAGTGACTGATGCAGGATACACAAGAAGAGTAGTTTCATGTAAGAACATGGTGTGATAGACAGATATAGTATGTACCAAAAACAGGTAAGCGTGTCATATTCACATGTATCATGTGTAAGCTAAGCAGATACGGTTTACACTAATTAGGAGCAATACGAGCTAGACACCATATGCAACATGCAACCAGATATCACACTGCCAAGTTAGAGCAAGCACCTTGGATGGTGGAGTAGGGGAGCGGAAATTTGGACCTTGTAATGCACTATCAGTACAAGGAGAATCGGTACAGATGCTTCGTTTACGTTGCTGCAGAGGGCCACCATCGTCGCCTTCCTTACTCTTTTCCTTCCTCTTTCTTGATTTTGCCTTGTCAAGTCAAACCCACAAGAAAAAGGAATAAAATTTGCTCTTCAGAACTCATTGATGCATGATACTGACGAACACTACTTTCATGTAAGGCAACTACATGATAGGAGGATGGAATATGTATGAAAAACAGGACAGCATGACATATTGACATGTATGATGTATAAAGTGTAAACTAAGCACAAGGTGCTTGAACTTGTTAGAATCGATGCAAGCTAGAAACCATATGAAAGATGAAACCAATATCACTCTGCCAAATTAAAAGGGTGCCCTAACAAATGTATTTGACCAAATTAGAAGCAATACATGGCAACAAGCTAGAAATAATATGCAATATGCAACGAATAAAGGTGACTCATCGTAAGTGATTGATGCAGGATACAGAAGGGAGGTAGTTTCATGTAAGAACAAGGTTAACACATAGATGTAGTGTGTACCAAAAATAGGAAGGCATGTCATATTCACAGGTATAGTGTGTAAACTAAGTAGATGCAATTTACCCTAATTAGAAGCATTACAAGCTAGACACCGTATGCAACATGCAACCACATATCACACTGAGAAGTTAGAGCAAGCACCTGTGATGGTGGTGTAGGGGAAGTGCGGTCTTCAGGTACATAGCTACGTTCAATATCTTCATTTAGGCTTGCTGTTTCTTGAGAATCATGTGGAGGGGATGAAATTGCATTCTTTATAAGAGTATTGCGTCTCATATTAACCCACGCGCATGACTGTCTCATCATAAGCGATAGACACGGGATACACAAGAACAGTAGTTTGATGCAAGAACATGGTGTGATAGGCAGATGTAGTATGTACCCAAAACAGGAAGGCGTGTCATATTCACATGTATAATGTGTAAGCTAAGGAGATGCAATTTAACAAATTAGGAGCATCGATGAGGGATACACAAGAAAAGTCGTTTGATGTAAGAACATGGTTAATAGAAAGACGTAGTATGTACCAAAAACAGGAAGGCATGTCATATTCACAGGTATAATGTGTTAACTAAGCAGATGCAATTTACCCTAATTAGAAGCATTACAAGGTAGACACCATATGCAACATGCAACCACATATCACACTGCCAAGTAAGAGCAAGCACCTGCGATGGTGGTGTGCGGGAATTGCGGTGATCAACTAGAGAGCTATGTTGACTATCTTCATTTAGCCTTGCTGTTTCTTGAGAATCATGTGGGGAGGATGACACTGCACTCTTTAAACGAGTAGGGCGTCTCACAGTAACCCACTCGGGTGACTGCCTCATCATAAGTGATTGACGAGGGATACAAAAGAGCATTAGTTTGATGTACGAACATGGTTAATATACATATGTAGTATGTATCAAAAAACAGGAAGGCATGTCATTATCAAAGGTATAATGTGTAAAGTAAGCAGATGCAATTTAACCAAATTGGAAGCAATACAAGCTAGACACCATATGCAACATGCAACCACATTTGACAGCGCGAAGTTAAATCAAGCACCTGGGATGGTTGTGTGTGGCAATTAAGATCATCAACTGCAGAGCTACGTTTACTGTCTCCAACTGCTGACACTGCACCCATTAGAGCGCTAAAATGCTTAGTGCTTATCTTTGAATTACACTGGAGCGACTTCTGTCTTTTCTTTTTTGCATTCATCAACACTGTGTCAGAGTCTGAAATACCCATGCGTAAAAAGACAATAGTGTTAGTATGGGTGTGTCGGCGTTCTGGGAACGGGGGTCCCCAGACTTGCCTGCCTGCGGCCTGCGGCGTGGCTCAAAGGGGGGCCCAGCGCGGCCCATCTTCACCAACACAAACCCAAGACCCTCGCGAGGGGCCAAGCCTCGCGGGGCGGACGACGCGGAGCTTCCTCAGGCACGGCCTCATCAGGCTGGCTCACGAGGAGGCGGAGAGACCAAGGAGGGGTACCTCACGAGGTGCCCGTGACGCAAGCCATGACGACCAAGGGCGCCAGGCGGGTGCCAGCCCGCGCAGTGTCCTCCTTTCCTCTTTGGTGCAAAGGGGGCAAGCGCAGCCGCCGAGTACCGAGGCATCAGGCAAAGGTTGCCATTTCGGTGCAACAAGACCAAGACCGGGAGGACTGCAAGACGGAGGTCATCGTGGAGCCCAAGACGGTGTCACCACTAGAGCTTTGCGCAGGCGAAGACTACTTTTGTCAGGGTAGCTAGTACTAGCTGTCCCCCTTCAAATTAGCCCGCCATTGTTGGCTCCCTTCCCGCTTGATATTTGGGAAGAGGACCAGGGCCTCTATAAATAGGACCAGCCACCCACAGAGCAAAGGGGGTTTTTTTGGGAGAGGAGGTTCTGGAGAGGAGGTTCTTTAGAGAGGGGTTCGATCAGAGAGAGAGAGAGAAAGGTGGCTGAACTCCTCCTAGCAGTTCATCCCCCCAGCCAAGAACAGACCCTTGCGAGGCTATTCTCCCTTGTATTGTTCATCATCATCAGCCCAAGAGGCAATCCGACATTTGGCGCGCCAGGTAGGGGTGCGCCGGGATTCGTCTTCCACCACCCCGTCTCCTCCGACCATCACGCCCATGTCTGACGCTCGTCGGGCCCGCGCCGAGCGCCGGGCCGCTCTCGCTTCCCGCGTCGCCCAGACGGCCCCTGTCGGCGGGCGTCCTCGCCGTTCCCCGTCACCTGCCGTCAACGCCACCACTGGCCCGGCGGGGGACGAGCAGCAAGCATCGTCTCAGCATCCGTCCGTGCGGCAAGACGGCCGCATCGCAACTCCCTCGCTCACCCCAGCTGGTTCTTCGTCCCGCGCGTTCCGTGCGCCCATGGAGGCTCGGGCTGCACTCATCACGGCAAACGAGCTCCTGCGCTACCATCCCGTTGACGACGTCTACGAAGAATGGCTCGACCGCGTCACCGAGCTCGTCCGCGCTGCAGGGGGCTCTCCTGCGCCGTCCGTTCCGCTGCACCGCACCCGCCCCGCGCGGGCGATGAAGCTCCGGCGGCGCCCCGGCCGTCTCCTCCTCAGGAAGGCGCCATGGCTCCAAGGCGCGTGGCCCCTGGGCGGAACCCGCTCTGTCAGGTGCCAGCGCGGCAAGAGCAGAGCTATCAAGAAGTCCCTCGCCCGCAAGAAGCTGCCTGGGCGCTCCCTGCTCCAGCACGTCGCGACCATGCTCCTGCTCCCGCGCGTCAAGACCCCGCGCTGCTCCCAGCTGCAGCGCGTGGGGACATGCAAGACCAAGCTCCCCGTCACCCAAGGCCTCCCGTGGCCACAGCAGGCTGCCGCGCCTTCACCGCCAAGCTACGCAGCGTCGCGTGGCCTGGCAAGTTCAAACCAGACCTGCCTCCTCGCTACGACGGCACGGCTGACCCTGCGGAGTTCCTCCAGCTCTACGAGCTGGGCATCGTAGCTGCCAACGGAGATGAGAAGGTCATGGCGAACTGGTTCCCCATGGCGCTCAAGGACGGGGCCCGCACCTGGATCCTGAACCTGGCTCCGGGCACAATCTCCTCCTGGGACGAGATGCGCACCCGCTTCATCGCCAACTTCCAAGGCACTCGCGACCGGCCACCCGCCGTGAGCGACATGCGCCGCATCAAGCAACAGCCCGGGGAGACCCTACAGAAGTACATCCAGCGCTTCAATAACGCACGCCTCAAGATTCCCAAGGTGACTGAGGAGGCCATCATCTCAGCCTTCTCCGACGGCGTGCGCGACGTCAAGATGAAGGAGGAGCTGGCGATGCATGAAGACCTGTGCACTTCCTTGGAGCTGTTCAACCTGGCAACCAAGCGTGCCAGGGCCGAGGAGGGGTGTCTCTCCCTCCTCGAGCTGCCTACCGCAGACCCAGAAGAGAAGAAGCCCAAGGCCAAGGATGTGAAGCGCAAGGGGGTTGCCGTGCTCGCGGCAGAACCAGATACCAAGTGGGGCAGAGATCAGCCCAAACCTTCCAAGGGCAGACGGTACTGTGTGTACCACGACCTCCACACCCACAACACCAATGAATGTCAAGAGCTCCGAGCCGTGCGAGAAGGAAGGATCGGCCGTCGCCCTGACCGCGGTGACCGGGGCTACGGTCGAGGAGGAGGAAGGAATGCAGGACGCTGGGAAGACCGTGGCCCGCGCCAAGGGTGGCGCGATCAGCCTCGCGAGGATCGTTGGCAAGACCCGCCTCGCGAGGGAGACTGGAGGGATCAGCCTCGCGAGGATCGCCCACAAGGCAACGCAGGCCTCCCACCGCTGCCGCTGCAGCCAAGGAGAAATGAGGACCGCCACCAGGACGAGGGGGCTGGGGGCTTCCAGGAGCCGCGCGTGATAGCCTGCATCCTGGGCGGGGCACAAGCCCCAGCCTGTCAGCGCATCTTCAAGCAGTTCGCTCGCGAAGTGAACACAGTCCTCCCCAGGCTCGAAGCCACGCGCCCTCTCAGGTGGTCGGCGTGCGCCATCACGTTCAGCTCAGCAGATCAGTTCAAGTGTGCGGCTACAGCCGGAGTCCTCCCGATGCTTTGTTCCCCAATCGTCAGCAACGTGGTGGTCACCAAGACCCTCATCGATGGCGGGGCAGGGCTCAACGTCCTGTCCGTGGAAACATTCAACAATCTCCAAGTGCCCTACAACCAGCTTCAGCCAACCAAGCCTTTCTCCGGTATCACCGACGGCTCCACGGTCCCGATTGGGCAGGTCCGCCTCCCTGTCACCTTCGGGGCACACGACAACTACCGCACCGAGCTCATCGACTTCGACGTCGCTCACATTCGCCTGCCGTACTCGCCATCCTTGGGTACCCAGCGCAAGCCAAGTTCATGGCCGTAAATCACCACGGCTACAACGTCCTCAAGATGCCAGGAAGTGGCGGAGTCATCACGGTGCCCTGTGAAGAGAAGGACGCAGTGTTTTCCCTGGATCGAGCCATTCAGGCCGCGTCACTGGAAGACCCGGATCACGGAAGCAGGAGGCCTCCCGAGACCGCCCCTAAGAAGAAGAAGACATCGTCCGGCCCGACCACTCAGGAGGCAGGCCCCTCTGGGCCCGCTCCTGCCCAGGGGGAACCTCCTTCCATCGCATAGGAAAGCGCGCCCGGCGCCCTCCTCAGGCAGGGCTCGGGGGCTCTCCCCTGGAGGGCCACTGACCTAGCTAGGGTCACGAGGGAGGCGCTTGGGCACCACATGGAGGCGTGTTTCGAAGCACGTTTCCCTCAAGAAGGAGCAAGGAAAGGAGATCCAGACCCTCAGGAGTTCATCAGCAAGGCCATTCAGGAGCTACAGGAGTCATGAGTCATGAAGGGCGGCCGCCGCCTACCAGCAGTGGCTCCCCATCCAGGCGAGGATGGTGGGCTGCGCGTCTGCATCGACATACCAGGGCTCAACCGAGTCGCCTCTCTGGAGCGCCTCTGGCCCTCGCGAGTGGGGCGCTGCGGAGGCCCACCCCATAGCTACGTTCGCATGCCTTACGGCTTGCCGAACGCGGCTGCCACGTACCAGCGCCTCATGAGGGGCATCACGGAGGCACGAGAGGCCAGGCGTTCCGCAGCCCTGGCGGGGATGGAGATGGTCCGCGAGGAGCCGCCAGTGCCTCCGGAGCTTCCTGAGGCCCCTGGGCCTGGGGGCTCGTGAGGATCGGCTCCCGCAGCCCACCGAGTCTGCTACACCAACGCTCCTTCGTCCTCAACGTCATCAGGTGACATCTTTCGAGTTTCATTTCCAGCTGGGAGCGCCACCCCAGGGCTACATTATTCCCAGGCCGCGTGGGTCCGTCCCTGCGGCGTGTATCCCTTTTTTATTTCATGTTGTTAGCTTACCTTGTTGGGAGCGCCCCTCGGGCTGCATGACCCCCAAGCCGCTCGGGCCAGGCCCAACGGCATGTATCCCATTTGCGTTTATTTCCGGTTATGCGTTAGACCCACCATGCTTGATTATTTGATGCCGGTCCACGGCACCTCTTCTTCTCCATGCCGACCACTTGCACGTTAAAGGGGGGTACCTGAGCATCGCGACTCAGGGCTCTTACTGGCTCTCCAGCCCTCACCCTCTGGCCTTGTCCATGGCATCGCGACCTGGCATACCAGCGACGGCTGAGACCAGCTCGAGGGCCGGGACCCGAGGACGTAGAGTGCCGACATCTAACCAAATTTGCAGGGACACATCACAAGATAAGGCCCAGTGCCAGGCGCAACCCGCCTAGAGGTAGGGCCCCATGAGTCCCGCGCTGGCTCACGGGTGCCCAGATACACCTCGCCAGGCCCTACCGTGCCAGCCACGTGTCAGGGCGGGGCTGTACACGCCCTGGGGGCTCCTCCCGGAGGGGGGCCCCCTCCCACGTACCAGTGGAAGCACCATGCTCCGTGCTGGCTGACGACACTGCCGAGGAGCGGCTATGCTCGTACACATACGGAAGCGCTATGCTCCGCGCTGGTGATAAACAACTGAGGGTGGCCCCCGGGCCGCATCAACCTCAGGGAGCCCAGAGCTCAGTGTCTAGCCTCATCGTAACGCCTCCCCTCGGGAGTGCCGCACGAGGGGGCTGGGCACGGGGGCTGCGCCTAGGTTACACCCAAACGCACGTTGCCCAGCGAGGTCCCCCCGGGCCTGGTTCGTCTCGCGTCTCTCCCCGAGCGGAGCCAAGGTACGAAGGCCGTTTGAGCGTCAAGGGTGACTCCTGAGCATCGCGGCTCAGGAGCCTAACTGGTCACGTAGCCCCTCACTCCTTAGTTCCGAAAGGCTAACGCTGGGTGAGGCATGCGCGCGGCCGGGCTCTGCAGACGTAGAATGGTAGATCCACCCGCATCACACCTCCCTACTTGCTGTTCATGCGCCAAGGGGGACTCCTGAGCATCGCGACTCAGGAGCCTAACTTGTCACGTGGCCCCTCACTCCTTGGCCCCGTCCTGGTTTCCGGTCGGGACCAACGCTGGGTGAGGCATGCGCGGGGCCGGGCTCTGCCGGCGTAGAACATAAGCAAGTAGGAAGGAAAAAGCGCAAATTTCAAGGAATTCAAAGGCAAATATTAAAGTCCACACTGTTATCTCAATGCCAAACGCAAGTTTAAATGCCTCCCCGAGGCATGATACATGTGCAGGAATTAAAGGCAGGACAGGAGCCACGACGGAGTCACTTGTCGGCGGTGGAGCAGCGCGGAGTGGGTTCGCCTCATGGAGCAGTGGGGTCGGCAGCACCTTGCTTCGGCTTGGTGCTGAAGGCCCGGAACTTCCCCAGCAGAGCCTCCATGCGACCCTTCACGGCCTCGGCAGCGGCAGCGGCACGCTCGCCGCTTACTGGCTCCAGCAGGCTGTCGAGGTCGACACTGGGATCGCGAAGGTAGATGTGGGTGAGGACCTGCGTCAGTGCTGCAGAAGACAGGACACGCGCCTCGGCCTCGGCTGTGGGGCCAAGGCCAAGGGCAACATCTTCAAGAGCGCGAACCAGGAAGGGAAGCAGCTTGGCGGGGCCGTCCTCGGCGCCAGCCAGCGGGCTCTCCAGGCCGCTATCGTAAAGCATCCTCAGTGAGGAGCGAGCCTTCGCCTCCATCTCCGTGAAGGCCACGCGGTCCTCGGCAAGAACCAGGGCCTCGTCGTCCAGCTTGGCCTTCCTCGCCCCCAACTCCTGCTCCAGCGCGCCTAGGCGGTCGCGGCGTTTCCTAAGCTTGACCTCCCTCTCCTTGACGGCCGCCTCGCGAGCCTTCATGCCTTCTTCCTGCTCTTGGCGAAGGCGGACCTCGTTCGCGAGCTGGTCCCACAAGTCTTGCAGTTCGTCCTCTAGCGCCTTGCAATGTCCACGGACGTCGACCACCTCCCCCAGGGTTGCGTCACGAGCAGCCTTCGCCTCAAGGACGGCCTGCTTCTCCTCGTCGCAAGCCGTCGAGGCCTGGACCAGCGCCGCCCGAATCGAAGCGCCGGAGCGAACCCATCTTGAAGCCAGCTCCAAGTGCCCGGCCACCAAGCGGGGGTCGGCGCCAAGAAGATCCTGCCGCAGTCAGTCCATCTTAGCAACAGCACGATCCAGGATGGCAGAAGGAGTCGGAGAGACAACAGCAGGTGGAGTAGGAGGAGAAGGCGGCAGCGCGGCCACAACATCCTGAGGCGGGGTCTGCCGCGCCCCAACGGCTGAAGTGGTGGCGGCAGGCAAGGACACCTCGGGAGTCACTTGGGCCGAGGGGGCTGAGCTCGCCCCAGCCGGCTCAGCCAGGCCTCGCGAGGACGACCGGGCAGGATAAGCCTGTGCGTCGCGGTCACCCTCCTTCGCGGGCAGAGGCGGTACCACGGATGGAACCTCAGGAGCTCCCTTCGGCTTCTTTGCTGCGGGCGCCAGCCTATCCAAGAGATGCGGACGTCAAGCCTCAGAAGCAGAGCAAGAAATAAAGACAAGAATCGAATGCTTACGGGTCATCGCCAGTGAGCTCAAGCGGCCTCCGGCCAAATTTGAAGCCTGAAAGCCGGCTGGAAGGGTCAACCTCGGGAAGCTAGGAGGCGGAAGGTGCATCTGCAGTCCGCCTCGGGGCCGGGGCAGACCCGCGGGAGATCAGCCCGGTCCTGTCTTTCTTCGGGATCGGGGGCGATCTCCTGCCGTCCTGCTCGTCATTATCCTCATCGTCATCCTCGTCATCATCGCTCGGAGAGAGGTGGAGAACGCGGGACCTGCGCCGAGGGAGGGGAGCCCTCGACTCTCCGTCGGTCGCCTCAGAGTCAAGCCCCTTTTCCCGCCCCCTCCTTCCTCCTCTTCGCTGGAGTCGTCGGAGGGCACGTCCACCGGTTCCTCGGGAGTTTCCATGGGCACGGGCCCATCCCCGTTGAAGACGGGCATGGACTCCACTACCTGCTCCCAGTCGTCGCGGAGGAACAAGGGCGTAGGAGCGCCCACCAACCTTGCCACATCGCCCCCGACCAGAGATTGGAGGACCGCAACCAGATCTCCGTCGGCTAAGGCCGCGGGGCTCGAACGTGGCCTCCACATCGGAAGTGAGTACTGCCGAAGCGGAGCCAGCTGGTGCTCCAGGAATTCCCTCAGCAGCGACGCGCCGGTCAGCTTCGCCGCCGCCATGTTGGCCGGCCTCAGATCCGCGTCCATCTTCTCCAACACCAGCTTCGCGTGGGGGTCCGCGAGCTCCGCTCGACCCCAATCGCTGGAGCTCGTGGGCTGCTCCGTGGGCAAGATCAGCCGAGGGTGGATGCACCCATCATCCACCAAGACCCACTTGCTCCTGAAGCCCTCAATCCTTTTCCCGGGGTTCGAAATGGCAATGGCGCCATCGTACGCGACGAAGCTCGCGCACGCGGAAGCAGTACCGCGAGAGGTCTGGAGGTAGAAGTAATGGCGCAGCAAGGCCACTGAGTGTTGCACCCCTACGTGAGCCTTGCAGTAATAGGCGAAGATTGCCAGGAGAAGGACGGAGTTGGGGTGGAGATGCAGAGCCTGTAGCTTATAATGGCGGAGGACAGAGAAGAAGAACTCGGAGAAGGGAGGCACCAGGCCAGCAGCAATGGCACTTACGAAGAATGGATAGAAGGTGCTCCCTTGACCCTCAGGGGTGGCGGAGCCGGCTTTGAACACCTTCGCCCCCGTCGATGCCCCGCGCCATCGCCATCCGGCGCAACCGGGCAAGGCTCGCCTCCGACACGTTCGGCAGGTCGAGGGAAGATGAGTACCAAGCTACGGTCGGGGGCTGACGAGGCGCCATGGCTTCCTAGGTCACACGGTCAGAGTAGATCTGGAAATTTTGGAGGAAGGAAGGACAGGCGCAAGAAAGGGGATCTGAGCAGCAACCGGGGAGAGCAGGAAGCAAAGTCTAGGTGGATGCCGCTCCTTTATCAACTCGCGCGGTTTCTAAGGCGCCCACGTCCAATCAACCGCCACGCGGCGCCCAAGGCCGCAGGCTGTTAGGGCCCGCGGCGCTTTGCTCTTGCCCTTCTGCCTCCCTGCACAGCCAAGTCTGGGCGCGCCTTGGGCCCGGGGGCTACTGTCGGCGTTCTGGGAACGGGGGTCCCCAGACTTGCCTGCCTGCAGCCTGCGGCGTGGCTCAAAGGGGGGCCCAGCGCGACCCATCTTCACCAACACAAACCCAAGACCCTCGCGAGGGGCCAAGCCTCGCGGGGCGGACGACGCGGAGCTTCCTCAGGCACGGCCTCATCAGGTTGGCTCACGAGGAGGCGGAGAGACCAAGGCGGGGTACCTCACGAGGTGCCCGTGACGCAAGCCATGACGACCAAGGGTGCCAGGCGGGTGCCAGCCCGCGCAGTGTCCTCCTTTCCTCTTTGGTGCAAAGGGGGCAAGCGCAGCCGCCGAGTACCAAGGCATCAGGCAAAGGTTGCCATTTCGGTGCAACAAGACCAAGACCGGGAGGACTGCAAGACGGAGGTCATCGTGGAGCCCAAGACGGCGTCACCACCAGAGCTTTGCGCAGGCGAAGACTACTTTTGTCAGGGTAGCTAGTACTAGCTGTCCCCCTTCAAATTAGCCCGCCATTGTTGGCTCCCTTCCCGCTCGATATTTGGGAAGAGGACCAGGGCCTCTATAAATAGGACCAGCCACCCACAAAGCAAAGGGGTTTTTTTTTGGGAGAGGAGGTTCTTTAGAGAGGGGTTCGATCAGAGAGAGAGAGAAAGGTGGCTGAACTCCTCCCAGCAGTTCATCGCCCCAGCCAAGAACAGACCCTCGCGAGGCTATTCTCCCTTGTATTGTTCATCATCATCAGCCCAAGAGGCAATCCACCACACCACACACTGGAGTAGGGTATTACACCACAACGGTGGCCCGAACCAGTATAAACCTCGTGTCCCTCGTGTTATTCTTTCCATAGCTTAGACCTTAGCGAGGCGGAGGGGTGCAGGTAGGTAGGAGGTGAAATCTCCGCGCGCACCCCAGTGTTCGAACCTCAAGGGTCTGCCGGAACCCGAAATCCGACAGGGTGAAGTGTGTGCACAATTAGTACAGTGTAAAGGTAGCAGATAGCAGGTCGGTGAGAAATAAATGACGGGAGACATATGATAGCTCTACAACATGCATGGCACACTAAATTACTACAGGATTCTATGAAAATAACAGTCGACTGAAAGCAAATAGGTCAGTCCATTTTTTCTGCACCGTCCGATGTACAAAGAATGGGCAGATCGCCTTCATCTACCTCCATCCAGTCAGTGTTGATGATCTTCCTCGAAACGCCAGCGACCATCGGCCCAGTATTCCTCCCCTGCCTGTGCCGTCCCCTCGACCTCACCGCACTGCCGTTTTTGGCACTGCCCCCTCGGCGATCCATTCAAGCCCCACCGACCTCCAGATTGGGCGCAAGTAGCTCCTGCGCCCCACACCCCTATGATAGACACCGATGCGCCGCTTCCCCGGGGAACATGCGGACTGGGTGCTCCGCACGCCTAAGCGGGTGCTGCTTCTTTTAATTACGGTCTGACTGACCCTGAATTGAAATCCAGGCGGGCTACTGACATCTAGAAAAGGTGAAATAGTAAAAGGGAGGAAACCTTGTGCATTTAGTATCACGAAGAAGATGCAGTAAGAAGCGCTCAACTAGTTTCTTTCGTGGGATGAATACGGTGTGAGCGGAGACGTAAGATTTGCACGAATAAGGGAAGAGGAGTACCTCTTTCTGCTGGCAGTGCTATGTCCTCCTTCTGTTTTTTCAATGATCTTCTTGTTGTTCGCCAGAAACCAGAAGTTGTGGAGGACGGTGCAGCCTTGGACGAACCCATGGCCAAGTTGTTGAGTGTGGTGCGGTGGCCGTCTGTCGGCGGCGGGGAAGCAGATCCGAGGCGGCAAACGACGGCGTAGCGGGAACAGCTCCGGTGCGGTGGACGGTTGCGACAATGGAGCCGCAACAGTGAGGCGCAGGATGGCGTGGTCGGAGTGGTTCTGGTACGGTGCACGTCGGCATCGGCGTTGTGGACGTAGCTCTGCCTCGGCTTCAGCTGCTAAGTCCTTGAGGGCGTTGCGGTTGCGGTTGCGTTGGACGACGACGTCGGGGTACCGGCTCCGGCGTGATGGAGGAGGGCGGCGGTGGATTGGCCGCTATGGGGTGGAGGACGGAGGAGGCTGGGGTTTCGCGGCTGGTGGAGAGGGCGTTTTCGCGCCCACGGGGTATGAATGGGGAAATGGAGGGAGGCGGGGAACTAAGGGGGAACAATGTTCCGGTTTGAGATGAGCTTGTTTGAAATTTGGGGAAAGTTACAAACTTTGCCCCCATCTAAAAATTCAGACAAATTGCGGGTTGGGGGTAGGACAGTCATGTCAGGTGTCCCAAATGTGGGCGGCATAGATTTCGGCCGAGCGCATGGGTAGGCGCCCACGGCGTATGAATGCTTCTCGGAGGCGGTTGAGACTGGCGTCTTGGTGAAGTTACAAACCTACCCCGGTTTATACCTTTGGACATCGGGCCGATAGGCTACACGGGCCAGAGTCAGGACAGTAATTTCCTACCACCAAAACATTAGTCTCGCGTGGTTTTGGGTGACCAGAGGCCTATTTGGCGCTTCGTTCAATATTTGGGAGCAGAAGCATTAACGTTTTCGGTTCTCTTGAATTGAACTTTCAGGATTTTTCATACTTCACAAATCTTTACTCTTGAAAATCCTAAAGCTACGATTACTTTGGAGTGGAGGGGGTACATTTGAATATACATTGTACACAAGTATATATTAAAAAATATGCAACTTACCTCAGTTCATGCATGGTTCCAGATATAATCTCCTTGGTTGCAAAAAAAAGTTAGATATGTGTATGAATATATATAGCATGTTCAAACTCACAACAAAGATTGATGCCCCCTTTTACATCTGATTTACAAATGCCATTATCTCGGGTTCAAATAGATGAATGCACTTCCTATGAATTCGAATCTTCGAAACCCCCTTTATGTTGAATTCGACATGTATTCTATTTCGTAGCTAGCAATTTGGAATGTATCCATGCAAGTGACAAATGTATAAAGTGCTTCACACTAACAACATGGAGTGCACTAATTAATGTTTATATATGAATTGCGAAAGCATCCATTGCCTGTATGTCAAACCTCTCTCACTCTATGGATCGATAATATGAAATAAACACATGCACATGCTAGAATTCAATAGAGTATGGGTGTCTGATAGACCGCTTTTCGTCCATACGCAATTTGCAAAATACATGATCTCATCCAAAAATAATAATGCCATTTATATTTTAATTTAATGCGTAGAACCGCCTTTTACACGTAGATGCACTATGCCTCGCCCCATTCTCACAAACGCGTTATATATCTCTCTATCTAACGCATAAGTGCACACACTTTATATGCATCAGCATTTCTCTTTCACACATGCTCACAATCTCTCTCAGGGTGTCGGGGTGTCTCACACACATGCTCTCTCTGTTTCTCTCTCTCTCTCTCTCTTTCTGACTACTATGTACCACTCTTTTCACTAATCTCAGTTGGAAAACACTATTTCTCTCACATGCATATATACACATGCACGGTCTCTACTAGCCCTCTATACGCACATATATGTGCCTACGTGTCTCGCGCACACACATTATCTTTAGGCCTCTCTCGCACACATTGCCCCCCCGACACACCTCTCTCTTAGTAGTTGGCAGATATAATTTCATCATATCATTCGGTAGGATATCCCTGGCTGTTAGGCTGGATGGTAATACGAGGCAAAGTTTTACCCTAGTTCGGATCGGATCCTTGCAGTTGAAGAAAGAGCCTACTCCTGGTATTGTATATTAGTGATAGGGGTGTGTACAAAGTACACGTGAATACCAGGCATTGTGCGTGTGTGTATACTATCGACGAACTAGCCCCCAAGCTTGTATAACATACTAAGGGCCTAGGGTTACAAATCATATATAATCGGCTTATCACTAGTGGGGATAGAGTCCTCCGCGACTCTGGTAGCTTCGTGTTGTACGCCGAGTCCTCCACATTGGTCTTCGTATAACACGTCTCGGTCCAACCTATATGTGGCGCAGGATGGAACTGACCCATGAGTGTTCATGTTGACCCACCACAACTAGAAATGATGTGCCCACCACACCACACATGCAATCGGCCACTAAGAAAATAACCATATACAATAGTACAACGGTATCTAGCTCACGATACGTCTCCATATTTTGTTGATGACACTGACGGACTTTGCATTTGATGCGTGCTCCGTATTTTGTTGAAGACACTTACAATCATTGTATTTGAAGCGAAAGCACGATATGGTCACTGGACTTCATAATAAGCTCATCACAGTCACCACATACATTTTGTCGTGCTAACCAACATGTGGTTGGATGGTTAGAGGACAGTGGTTTCTCGAGCCCACCAAGGTTAAAGTCCCGGTGCTCGCATTTATCTTGTGTTAATTTCAGTATTTTCCGGCGATGTACGTTCAGTGGGAGGAGACGTTCCACTCGACTACGAGGCACCTATGGTGACTTTGTAAAATCTCAAGATCATATATGCTGGCCCACTCTCTCGAAGGTGCTCATAGGGGTAGGGTTCGCGTGTGGGCGCTTATAGCGGTGAGTGCTTGCGCGTATATATGAGCCCTTGCGTCTGTACCGTGTTAAACAAATACATATCATGATTATACGGTCACTGGCTCACCCGTACAACTCCGTATTTTTTTGATGACACAATCAATTGACCAGTCAAACGTTCCACGCGGCGCAACTAGTGTTGCACCATCGGGGCGCGTAATCGTGGGGCCCACCTGTCAGCCCGTATATGAAAGAAAGAAATGGTAGTTTGAGTCTGTACTGTATTAATAAAATAGGAGTACATTTTAGGGTGATCATACGGTCACTGGCTCACCATACAGCTCCATAATTTGTTGATAACACGATCAATTGACCAATCAAACAGTCCACATTCAACAGCGCACATTACCATAGGGCCCACCGGTCAGCGCGTATATGAAGGACATAAAATGGTAATAAATTAGTGGTCGGTGGGTATTCGAAGTTGTGAGACCTCTGGTTGGCAGTCACTGGCGGTTGGGGCGGGCGTTCATTGGGCGGTGGGGTGGGGATCCCCGGAGAAAAAGCTCGGCGGCGGGGGGGGGGCTAGAGGGATGGCCGGTGCGGCGGCGGACCGATGGTGGGGAGTGGTTTCGGGGAGGGCGGGCCGGCCGCGGGCGGTGGGGGCTGGCGGTTCGGCCGGTGGTGGCTGGCGGCTCAGGGGGGTGGAGTTTGATGATAAACTGGAGGCCCTTGATTTCGTATCCAACGGCTGGAAAATCTAATGACCAGAGATGAAAAAGTCAGTCGACTGACGTGTAGCCTCACCCCGCACGTACACATGCACGCACGCAAGACACGCACACATGTAGGCGTGCAACACTGACACGTACACACGCATGCATGCTGGCGTGCAACACTGACACATACACATGCACTCATGAACACACGCACGTACGCACCCATGCATGCAACACTGAAACGTACCCTTGCACGCACGCAACACTCGCACGCCTGCATGCACACAGCACACGACGCAAGACATGCGCTCAACCTATACGTGCATGCACCCTTTGTTAAGGACATGGATTGTTACGGGTATTAATCAATCTTATCTGTGATAAGCAGAACATTGATGTTTGCAGTGGTCTTTATGAATCACAACGTATCGAACAGGCTATCAACATAGTAGGCTTATCTACATGAAAAAGATGACGTCACACTCAATGAACAATCATCAGTTTATGAAATGCCCGCTTCTGACCACCCTGGCCCACCAAAGGTTCCTCTGCTATGCGCTTCCTGCGTTGGGTCACTGACATGCAGGCCATGCACCCAAAGAGCCCACACGTCAGTGGAAGAACGGCGCGGTGTCCTAGGTCAGAGTCGAGGGCGCCACTCGCGGCACGCCCAGCTGAACACGCCTCCGTGCCGCATTCAAACGCCTCCATGAAACCCGCCCGTGTGGAAGCCGAGAAACCCACTCTGGACACACGTCTATTCATGACGGGCCGGCGTTAAACGCAACACCGACCGAGCTCCTCCCGTCCGTCGTCTATTTAATCTCCTATTTAAACGAGGCCAAACGCCAGCCAAGAATCGCACACCTCCGCCGCTCCCCTATCTCCTCCACTATTTTGTCCACTCTTATAATGGCTTACGAAGAGTAGTTATTCCGCAGCCAAGCCGGCTGGGTAGCCCGCCGGATACGAGCTATGCAGCTCGCTGATCCACCTCCCTCCCCTCGCCCGAGGGAGCCAGTTGCTGCCCCAAGCCGGCGCGCGGTTCAGCAACTAGCCGCTCCAGGCCAGCTCGACGAGGAGCGGCGCACGGGCGTTGTTGATGCCGTCCACGCCGCCACCTCGTACCACGTCTCCCGTTTCTGTGGCCGAGACTCCCATGCCGGCGGCCACGCCATGCAAGCAGCGACAGAAGTCGGGTGCGCGGAGAGCGACGAGTCGGTGGCCAGCGCCTCCACGACCGCCGCCATCATTGAGGAGAAGTAGAACACAGGAGGAGGCCGCCGCTTGGGTCCCATGAAGGCCACCGGCGTACACAGCAGGTGTCTTGCCGGATCCTTTTGTTGCGAGGACCTTCATCGACCCCGCATGGGCTCCACGGAAGAGGGGAATGTTAGGATGAACTCGAGCCGGTGCCGGCCATGGCGAAGTAGTGGCCGGTGATGAACTCAAAACGGTGCCGGCCACCCGCATCTTCGGCACCAGCCAATGATATCAGTTGGCCAGTGGGGAAGCGAGCCGTCCTTTGCGCTGAAGCATATACCTCCGGGGCTCCCGGCAGTTCGGTGATCGTGCTGCCGGACATGAGGAACACAAATCGATCGGCGGACGACCATTTAGGCAAGGTATTATATACCCGTGCTGTCCAAAACTAGCACCGCGTAGTTCATTTGAATGTAATGAAATCCATCATGTTTGTATGAAAATCCGGTATTTTATATGATTTCTGTCGTTGTTCATATGAAATATCAGTTTGTCTACGTGTTTGCGTGAATTTCGTCCGGTTGGTTGAGTTGCTGTCATAATGTGTGCGGCTACGGTTGGATGGCGTAATTTGCGGGTCGCCGGTCGGTTTGCGGGCGACTAGGGCGGTGTTGTGGGACAAAAAAACACAGCTCATGCGAGCCCATCTCCAACGTGCGCGCTGGAGGATGCATGACAGCATGAGCACCCGAGCCATTCCTCGTTCATCGATGGCAAAGGAACAGGTGGACAAAAGGGTCGCCAATATTTTGGCTACCCCGGGCAAGATCCAAACAGCCCCTCCCAACAGATTCAAATCCCTCGTTCACCATGGAATTTTGCCATGTGTTGTTTTCATGGACTAGCAAGATGCCCGTGCATTGCACGGAACATCAAGATGCATTTTTTTACAAACTCCCGCATGCATGCAAGGGATAATTAATGTCCTCCTTTGCTAGTACCACGAGGCAAACACCATTAATATTGCATTGATTAGTGTTAGTGGCCTTGTAAATCTGCAAACTATAATTTTGATAGTGGCCCCTTGTATATAAAAATGGAGGGAGAAAGATGAGAGATAAGGTGAGGAGGAGTGGGGCGTGGTGGTGACTGGTGGTTGGACTGGGCGGAGGCGTGGGGATGGACGACGCATTATGTCTAGGTTTGTATCTCTCTCACACACACCCACGTAGGTGGGGGACGTGCACGAAGAGAAGAGGTGCACGCATGGCGCACGTACTCCCGTCTCTTTCCCAACCACACCCATGCGGGTACACGGTGGAGCTCATTTCTGTATGAAAAAGGCAGCCCACGTGGTAATTTGGCATGTGTACTGGTTGTCCACTTGGTGGAGGGAGGATCGTCTACCACGGGTGAACAAACAAATTGTGACTTGACGCGTTATGTTAAATTAAAAAAAGAAGCAAACCATGTGGGGCCTACCTTAGAGGTAAGGCTCTATACACTGGAGTACTTTTGATGTGTCCCGTCAACTCGTAGAACGAGGAGAAGCTTGCTTAGTACGCCGTCTCCCCCGCCCACGGGCGCGGTGGCTCGCAGGATGAGGTGAAGCTTGCTTACGAGTAGTAGTAGTAGTAGTAGTAGTAGTAGTAGTGTACACCTTTACGCCCGCTCCCTCGCCCATGCACGCGGTGGCTCGCAGCACGAGGAGAAAATTTTACTACTCCCTCCGTTTAATCCTCGTCCCTACTACGTAGTTTGGTTAGTACTCCCTCCATTTACTTATACAAGGCCACTATAAAAAATACATTTTGCATCTATACAAGGCCACAAATAGTAATCGAGACAAAAGTTACTACTCCCTCCTTTCCAGTTTATGGCTCAATTTCAAAATCTCTCCAACCAAGGTAGACGGTGAGTGGTCGAATTAATTTCGTAGTTTGCACAAGTAATTAGTACGCTCGTTTTTCTCAAGTTATATTTACCGAGGCATTAATTAGAACGAATGCATGAATGACCACTAAATTTCCATGAACTTGTACATGCATTGGTTAGTTTCCTCTTGACACTGCTTGCTTCGGGTGATCTAACACACCTCGAAATCCAACATGTAATGGTACTACTACTAGTATAGTGGAATTGAGACTTATCAAACGGAAAAATGAATTTTTTAGATGAGCCCTATAAACCCTAGTGGGTACATACTCCGTAAAAACAGATTTTTCCAAAACTAAGTTGCTCCCTTTCATGAATTCTGTAGTATACTCCTCCGTCGACGCTCCCTTTCATGAATTCTGTACTTCCTGTCACCGACATGTGGGACATATAGCAACCGGGTCGACGTGTCAAGCACCAAATAACAGTGCAGAACAGCAGGGGGCGCACCCCACTCGTACCGGCCCAGTAGTAGTAATGAGCAATGAGACGTCAAATCACAATGCCGCACCTTCCCAGACGGACGAAGCAACCATTATTTCGCACTTCGGTTCGCCATGATCTCAAAACCACCTAGTATTGCTTCTGCCTCAAGAGGGACACGCACATCGCCTTGGTACATCATGACACGTGGGACCACATGACAGGCCATGCTCCCCCGCCGATCGCTCGGTAAAATCACCTCATTTTTACTATACTTCCTCCGTATCGGTTTACTACATGGCATGCACGTCGTTCTAGGTTGAGAATTTAACTGGCTATATATGTGATGAACAATACTCTAGACTTTTAAAAAATGTATACTTTTGTACAGTAGTACTATCGATGGATTGCGCCATGAAGCAAAAATTGAAATTAAAAAAAAGGTGGTACATATAGAGAGCGCTCGTTGCCAAATTATGCATATAGTACTATTAAAAAAGCTAGTACATGCTTAGTTGGGGTGCTAAATTCTATTAAATAAATACTAGTAGTATGTACATACTGAAAAATTAAAGTAACAAGAAGAAACATACATAGTTCTGCTGGGGGCTCAACACAACACACCCCTCAAATCAAACCAAGAACACATGAAATTAAACTATGCAACTAATCCGGTAGACACTGCATTAGAATTTTAGAACCACCATGAGCAACGACACTGCCACCTTACTCAAAGTCCTCGTCCACGTCCTCGACTTCGTCCTTGTCCCTCTCCCTCTTGGCCGATACTTCTTTGCTTGAACCGCACACTTGGCTGTTGCTCTTCATCCAACCCTTGTAGATATTGAAACAAAGGTAGCCATTCATTGCAGCGTAGTGGATGTGGTCTATATCTAGTACATTCCGCTGCCATGCATGACGATGAAATGTGTGATGAGGTTTCTTCAGTTTACGGTATGAAGGATGAACCATGGCTCCTGCCAGGGTCAGCATTGAAGGTTGACGAGAGGGCACTAGCCGATTCTTCTGGAGGTCGAAGGGGTTGCCTACAACGAGGCCTATTCGACCTAGGACTTCTTTGTCGTTCTTAAAGTCTACAGTAATGAATTTCACTGTTTTGTCCTTGAGGAAGTCCTTAAAATCCTGGCACTCAACGTCGGCATGGCATATGTGGTAGACCAAGAAAATTTTATGTACGCAAACCTGGATCACGGCGGGCTTCTTCCTCTCTTCGTCCTTTAGATCCTTCTCTGGTCCCAGGACTATGGTGTACTCAACATCTAGCCCAGCGACCCACTCATCATCTGAGTTTTCGAACATGCATCTGAAGCGAGAAAGGCATCCTTTCACCGTCGCGGAAGAACGGGTGTAGATGACGTCGAACTCATCGCCGGTGATGGTTCTAACCTTGTACTCACCACCGATCGTGGAGATTTGGGAGGAGGGTTAGGATTAGTGGAACTGCCGTAATGTGAATGGACGGGACGACTAGGAGCGAACCGCCGTAGTATTGAAGGACGTGCGGGGATGAGTAGGAGCGAACTGCCAACGTGCGAATGGCAGGGTAGTGGCTTTCCATTCTCCCATGATACGGGCTTCCGAGAGCCCTTGGATCTGAGATCGAACGGTTGCATGGCATGATTCTAGACCTATGGGTGAATATCCTATCCTGGTGGGTTATTCTGCAAATTTTCAGCAACTTAGCATGCGACCGTTTGATCTCAGATCCAAGGGCTGCCAGCAACCCATATCATGGTCGCGCCTACCACGGCCGCCGCGTCGCTCGCGCGGTCGCGCCCTTGGAGATTTAACACGGTGCGTTAGGCTATCTGATGTTGGCATGTCATACATAGTCATCACTTAGTCACTCATACTACAACAAGGTTGGCTATAAGTGTATTTTTTTACTCCTCTCTATCTCTTTCTTTGTAATGGAGGTGGTCGGGAATCGGGAGACTCACGCCGGTCGTAGCGCCGCAGTTAAAATGATAATGGCAAGTCAAATCACGGGCCCCACCTGTCCAGCAGTAACTCACTGTCAAATCACATAGCCCTACGTTTGCAGCAGCCTACTCCCTCGTCTTCTCGCGTCTCTGTCGAACCGACTAGGCGGAACTGCCCCGCCTACCGCGCAAGAAAAGCCCCGCGCTCGACTTTTAAATACAACTACATCCTCTTAAGAATCCAATGATATACTTTTTGTGACATAGTAACTCATATTTAGTTAGTCAAATGGATGACCTAGAACTACGTGCAGGCCCTATAAGCCGAGACACCTAAAAATAAAAAAACCGAGACGGAGAGGGTAGTTCAGCACGTATCTTTTTAGATCAATATAGTCGGGATTCACCAAGGAGCAAAACCAAGTGGTAGGCTGCTCCTATCGTGTTGGCGTAGCAACTCAAGCAGGGTCAGTCGCACACAAAATGGCGACACACTTAACAGGACCCCTTTGGCCGACATGTGGCTCATCCACCATCTTGTTCCGTGAGCAATGCATCAAATTACAGTTCGGAGCAACGGTTGGAATTGGAGGCACCCTGGTCGTAGCGCCGCAGTAGTAGAAAATGAGCGATGAGGGGTCAAAGCACAAAGCCCCACCTTTCCCGCATTAAGCTGGACGGACGAAGCAACCATCATTTCACTCTAGGGTGCAAGAGCATAAAGAAAAGAGAAAACAATGATGCGTGCTACAGCTACCTAGGGCACCCTAGGGTAGGGGTCTGCACTACAGATCCTTTTTTTGAAAGCGCCTCCACTACAAATCGGTTTCTCCCTCGTCCTCTTGAAGAACACCGATGATGAGTGCGGCGGTAGGGTTTGTAGGAGTACTATGGCGTGCGGGGCCACGTCATAGTAAACGGATTCGAGTCGACGCCTTAAATATGTGTGGGCTGCTTGGTTTTATGGGAACAAGGCAACATTTTGGCTTTAGGGACCAGTGGATATATAGTACGTACAAAAAATTGTGGATGTAGGTTCGATCGAAAGGCAATGATGCATGGGCCCTGCATTTTGATATACCCGGGCCGCATGAAATTTTCTACTCTACTCAAAACTTGTAAGGTACACATGTATTGAACGCATGAGATTTCGAAACCATATTATGAATAAATACACACTATAGCATGTAAAGCTTTGAGTCATATATGCATGATGTAGATGTTCGTTTAGTTTTATAGTTCATCTCATTCAAAATCAATTAGTTTTATAAAAATGTTAAGATTCATGGGGTTGTGCATTGTAAATCATAAATTAAAAAACAAATAATGGCAATTCATTTAGAAAAAAATAATCAATTATGATACAAAAGATTCTAGAACAAAGGAGAAGTGCTTGTGTTTTGAGGTTTGTGCATTATGCTTAAGTTCAACCATGGAGTCTTCTAAATTGTACATGTGGCAGATCTGGTGGAATGTTGATGATATCCAACAGCCAGTAGTGCTCGGATTTTCCTATCTCTGCACTGTCGCGTTAGCTTCATCCAGCGACCATCTTTCAAAGTTATTGGCACACTATATAGTTCTTGTGCCATAGTTGCATGTTTTGGAAAAAAGCTACTAGTGGGTTGTACTATCTATTTAGGAATAGAAGATGTATACATGGAAGTTGTAGGGAAAGAGATGACATGGAACATCTCAATTCCTATGAGTAGGGATTGGAAAAGAGATGTCATTTGGTTCACATCATAGGAACTTTTCTATTGAATCTAGAGATGACATGTATCTCAATTCCTATGAGGAGGGATTAGAAAAGAGATGTAATTTGGTTCATATCATAGGAACTTTTCTATTGAATATACGCTAATGTTTATTTTCCCTTGAAATTAAGGGAGTATAGGAATCCATTCATATGAACCAAGTGGCTCTAAAGCTATAGAAATGATATCATGTTTATTTCCTTTGAAATGTGGAGTATATGAATCTATTCCTGTGAACCAATTGGCTCTAAAGGAAAAATCCTATAAAAATCATATCATATAGAGTTCCTATGATATTCCTCGACACTAAAGGATGCTTGAAATTGCTGTGGGTGATACAATGGTCTTTCTTTGTAGACTCCTCACCCATCTTTATAGTTACCTCTCGAAGATGAATGAAATGATATATACTCCCTCCATTCCGAATTACTTGTTGCAGGTATGGATGTATCTAGATGTATTTTAGTTCTAGATACATCCATTTCTTCGACGAGTAATTTGGAACGGGGGGAGTACATGGTATTCTACATGTGCAATTTGGTACACGAAAACTCAGTAAAAGTTTGCAAGGTTTGAATTTTCAATAAAGCTATATGCACTGCATTTCGGAACGGAGGGAGCATACGGTAGTTGCTAACACTCACGTGGAAGATTTGTGTGTAGGAGGAGTGGCTGTTCTGTTAAATGACATGGCAAAACTGACACTGTCGGATGGCGATCTAACGGTTCTTACGGCGTTCGTCAGGAAAAGGCCTACGGCGAACGTTTGTCGGATAATGATTTACGGACACATGCATTGCATTGATACGTGCCCCCTCTCTCTCTCATGCACACGCACCCTCACGAGTCACGACTCTCCCGAGTCCTCTCGCAGACTCGCACGTCGCACCCACCGTCTATCTACAGGTAGACGTCACGCACATATGTGCTCTTCACACCCTACCCTCAGAACTTCTAAAAATCAAAAGACGGCGCGCACATTTTATTTTAGCTCACATGTCACACACTTATACTATTACTCTTGCAGCGAACGTTCTTTCGGCATAGTATATTGTACTCTCACGAAGAGAAGTGGTGCACGCATGCACTAGTTCTCTCACACCCACTCGCGGGTACACATAGGGGCGCATTTTTTTGAAGCTGGTACAAAAAAATCACTCCACTATATATAAAAGCAGGAGCCTTAGCGCTTGCTTTACTAGGGTTCCTCTCATTCACTCTCTCATGCTCTCCGGATCTAAGCAACACATAGGTGGCCACACTCTCTCTCAGCTCACGGCTGGTCACAAATCCGGCAGGACAACCTCGGCCGGGGCAGGGGTGTAGGTGCATCGTTCACGATGTCGTCGGCAGCGAGGGAGGAGACCAACGACTGCCCGCGCGTCTCGATCGGCGGCCGTGTCGTTCTCTCCGAGAGAGCGCCGGCTCGGGAGGGCCTCCGACCCCTTCTTCCTCCTTGCGGTATTGTTTTTTTAAACTGATGACAGTGAGATTCTCTCACTGCCTTTATATTAAAAATATAAAGTTAGGGGGGTGGTTAGAGTGTCCAGCACTGTACAAATTACATGGAGGGGTGAGAGGGGGGGGTTAGCTAAACAACCAAACAAAACAGAAAATCAAAGCAAGTTGACTATTGAAAGAATGTAAGGGCCTTGCTCCTGCTTTGATCTATGAACCAGCATAGCAAAGTCCTTCTTGAATCTGTTCCTCCAAGCAACAAAAGTAGGTTGAATCCCTCTGAAGTGCTTATCATTCCTCTCCTTCCAGATCCCCCATGCAAGCACTGCAAAGACTTCTAAAAACATCGGCCTTGCCCACCTATTCTTGCCCTCATGCACCATTTTAATCCAGTCAGTGTCATTTGGCCAATGTATCCCCAACACAGCCCAGCATCTCTGACTGAAAGGGCAAGTGAAGAAGAGATGAACAATGTCTTCCTCAGGCGGGTGGTTGCAGAGAAGGTAGGTATAGTTGTCATTATGGATTCTAAAATGCCTTCTCTGAAGCATATTCCTGGTGTTCAATCTGTCAGCCAACAACAGCCACAAGAACACCTTCATTTGCATTGTGCACTTGGTTTTCCATATCCAGCCAAAGATCTCATCAACTTGTATTGATTAAAATAGTGGGCATAGTATTTGGAAGATCGAAAGTCTCCATCCCCCCAAACACAACACCACACATCCTTGTCACCAGTCATTGAGATTTCAAGGGTTTCTGACTGCATTTCAACCACCTCATTCTTAGCCTCCAAAGATAGAGGCAAGTGGAACACATCTCCCAGTCTCTCAGAAGACAGGAGATGCCTCACAGATATGTCTGGATCTCTAGCAAAGGAAAATGCTCTCAGGTATCTGTCTTGAAAAATATCTGTATTCCAATTGTCTTTCCAGAACAGGATCGTATCTCCAGCAAACACCTCTGATTTGGTGACCCCTCTGTATATATCAGATATTGACATGAGATCTCTCCACCAGAAGGATCCACATGGGTCAGAAGCATGCAGTATTTTACCCACATAGTAGGTATCCCAAACCAAATTGACCCATGGAACATCATGTTTATTATAAAACTTGTGAAGTTGTTTCAACAACAGCCCCTGGTTTTGGGTCCTAAGATCAATGATCCCCAGACCTCCCTTACTTTTGGGTTTGCACACCATATCCCAGGCTACCAATGAGCCGCCCTTAACCCCATCATCAGACTTCCTCACCCAAAGACATGATCTACGTAGTTTATCAAGGTGCTCAATGATTTTTGGGTTTATCTTGATGGAACAGATGGCATAAATAGCCAAAGAGGTGACCATGGAGTTGAGCAGCGTTAGCTTGGAGCCATAGTCCAGAAGCGAGGCTGCAGCAGGCACCTTTCTCTGAACGGAGGAGACCAGTGGCATCAGGTCATTCACACTCAGGCGCGTGGTGCCCATGGGCAGGCCCAAGTACGTGAACGGCATGTTGCTAATAGAGCAGGCAAAAATTGTAGCAATTTCCCCCGCCAGCACCGGATCAGAATTGATGGGGACTAGAGTCGACTTGTGAAAGTTTATTTTTAGGCCCACCGACTTCGCGTAGTCAACCAGGATAGATTTCAGAACTTGCGCTTGCGAGATAGAGGCCGGGAACACAGCGATCGTGTCGTCAGCATACTGAATTACAGGGTAATTACTGTCGGTAGTGGGGAGAGGTATCTGTAGCAATCCATTCCGACTGGCATCATTGATCGCTGACTGTAAAAGGTCCGCTGCAAGAACAAAGATCAATGGCGACAAAGGATCTCCCTGCCGGACCCCACAAAGACAATCAAACTGTTTCCTTGGGGTTCCATTAAGCAACACCGAAGAGCTACCAGAAGAGAAGATGCATTTGATCCATCCTAACCACTTCTCATTGAAGCCCATATGCTGCATGATCTCAATCATTGGCTCGTGCTGGATGGTATCGAAAGCCTTCATGAAGTCGAGTTTCAGGATACAACAGGCTCTTCCCGATGACTGGCATTGGTGGATGTATTCAAACGCCCAGGCCAGACAGTCCTGGACCGATCTTCCTTTCAGAAAACCGTATTGATTTCGATGAATGATCTTGAGCACTAGTTTCTACAAACGGTTAGCCAACAACTTAGTTATCAGTTTCAGACAGCAATTGAGCAACGTGATGGGCCTGAAATCATTAGCGGTCTCTGGCGACTGGGTTTTTGGGATGGGAGTTATGAAGCCCGAGTTCAGACTCCGGAGATCAATGACACCATCATAGAAATCGTTGCATAATCTATAGAAATCGTGTTTGATAATGTGCCAGCACGATTTCAGAAAACAACCGTTGAAGCCATCCGGGCCAGGTGCTCTATCCGATGGCATCTCTCTAACAAGTCTGTCAATCTCCTCGTGTGTGAAAGGCGTGGTTAGATCCTCAAGACCCTCCACCTTTTTAATGATTCTAGACAGATCAAACTTCATTTCATACTCTCCTTTCTTTCCCAATCTCTCCCTGTAGGTACTGAACAACTCTTTGGCTTTACCCAGATGATCTGTTACTACCGTGCCATCCTGAAGTTTCAGCGAAGCTATGGAATTCTTGTGATATCTTTCTGAAGCCGCAGAATGAAAAAATTTGGTGTTGTCACCTCCGCAAGAAAACCATCGGACCATGTACCTCTTTTTCCAATATTCTCGTTTATAGTCAAGGAGGGTAACTAGATGGTTTTTGAGAATTTCTGTAAAGTTTGCTTCCGGTACTGTGAGGGACCTTTTGTCTTTGATATTGTCAAGTTCCAGAAGATCCCAGTTGGAATTATCAATAAACAGATTCAGCCGAGAGATCTGTTTACTCCAACGCTTAAGAGCGTACCTTAAGTTCTTAAATTTCTTGCACAAAAGTTGAGCCGAGTTCGGTGCAAAGCAATGTTTCTCCGAGGTGGACCGCACCATCTCAAAAAAACCCGGATGAGAAATCCAGAAGTTTTCAAACCTAAACACCTTACTCTTAGGGACCGAGGATTCAATCGAAATCATACAAGGAGTATGATTAGACACTGGTTTGGGAAGGGGACCCACTACAAAAAAAGACACATCCGTGACATTTTGGGCCGAACGAAATTTTTTTCTGTCATACATATGACACTTCTATGACGATAATTGTGACAAAACCCGGTATCATCATAGATGTGGTGGGCTCCTACTTCTATGACAAAAAATCATGACAGAAAATGAGCTTTTCATCCTGGGCGGGCCGGAGACGCAGCTGCATGACATTCTTTGGTCCGTCCATGATGGAAAAAACCATGGTAGAAGCGAGGGGGAGGAAAATTTCGGGGAGTTCCCGGTTACGGTGGGAGGTCGGCGGCCGAGCGATGCGCATTTCTCTCGTACACGTACGCGCGTGTGTGCGAGGCGTTGGCTCTAACTGAACCCGAGCGAGGCGTTGGGCTCTAACTGAACCCGAGCGATTGCACTGCAGGCTACGCGTTACTGAACCCGAGCGATCGATCGATGGCTGTTAACTGAACCCGATCGAGCGATTCCTTGGCTATTGCTGCTAACTGAAGTCGATCGATGGGATGAACAGTGAGCGTTGCGGGGTGGATGAACAGTAGACGGTGGAGGGGTGGATGAACAGGACCCCGTGGTGTGGAGGGCAGGATGAACAGTAGATGGTGGAGGGGTGGTTGAACAGGACCCCGTGGTGTGGAGGGTTGGATGAACAGTAGACGGTGGAGGGGTGGTTGAACAGTAGCCGGTGGGGTAGCGCGCGGTGGAGGCTGGATGAACAGGAGGCCGTGGAGGCTGGAGGAGGTCGACAGTGGATGAACTGTAGCTCGTGGAGGCTGGAGGGGGTCGACGATGGAGATGAACAGTATCCCGTGGAGTCCCGTTTTGCGGTATGCCACACCCCTCCCGATGAACAGGACCCCCATTTCGACCGTAGCGCTCCAACACAAGTCTGTTTCCTCCGTTTTGCGGTATGCCACACCCCTCCCGATCAATAGGACCCCCGTTTCGACCGTAGGAGGTCCATTTCCTCTGTTTTGCGGTACGCCACACCCCTCCCGATCAACAGGACCCCCATTTCGACCATAGGAGGTCCGTTTCCTCCGTTTTGCGGTATGCCACACCCCTCCCAATCAACAGGACCCCCGTTTCGACCGTAGGAGGTCCGTTTCCTCTGTTGTGCGGTACGCCAGACCTCGTTTCCATCGCCTCTTCCATCCAATCCCTCCCGATGAATACGACCACGCATTCCGTTTCGACCCATGAATGCGACGACGACGCTGTTTCTCCGTTCCGACCCAGCCATGTACACGAGCCCTCGTCGTACGTATGCGCGAGTAGGCGTTAGAGACCCCGCCCGTATGTACACATACGTGGCCGTATTTTCTTTCTTGCCGCCGCTGTACGTACGTGTACATGCTACGTGCGCGCGTCTACTACGACATGTGCGCGCCTCTACATCCACCAGTATATATGTACGTACACGTTCATGACCAGAATGACAATGCTACGTACGCTTTGACTAGGTGGGTCCCGACTGTCAGGCTCTTCCTTGCGTGCGAAGGTGTAGCTGGTGGGTCCTAGCAGTCAGGGGGAAACGTTTTTTTCCGTGAAATACGGTGGCCCGTCCGGTGGGTCCCTGCTGTCAGGTGGAGGAATCATTATTTTCCGCGTAATAAGGAGGCACTTCCTTGCTGCCGCCATGGACCCAGCTGTCAGCCTCTCCACGTATAGTCCATGTCCGATGGAAGTCGTTCCTTGACGTTGTTGACCACGCCGCGCCGAGAGCACCAGGGTGGTGGACGACGGTGAGGCCTAGGAAGGGGACGACGCGGAGCCTGTGAAGACGCGACAGTGGATGCCCACGCGGAGAGGAGTATGAGGGTTCACTCGTTCGGCTGCGGTGTGAGGCTGACGTCACCGCAGGGCCTGGCCAGCGGTGGGAATAGTAGGGGGTGGTGAGGCCTCCGCGATAGCACAACCGACCACGGGAGGCAGGAGCAGGCGGCATGACCGGCGCTGCTTTGGGCGGCTGGAGCAAGGAGACCAGAGGTTGAAGAAGCACTACGGGCGTTGGATGGACATCGTACGGTCACTGGAGCTAGAATCGTGCATATTGACTAAGTTGACAAAGCCCTCCGTCCCCGTCAACTTAGTAGGCCCACAAGTTAGCCTCCGAGCAAGGTGGGTCCCAGCTAGCCGGGGGAGTATTCATTTTTTTTGTGCGTAATAAGGAGGCACTTCCGGTGGGTTCGAGCTGACAGCGGGGGGAACGTTTTTTTCGTGAAATACGGTGGCCCGTCCGGTGGGTCCCAGCAGTCAGGGGGAAACGATTTTTTTCACAAAATACTGGTGGCCCGTCCGGTGGGTCCCTGTTGTCAGGTGGAGGAATAATTATTTTTCGCGTAATAAGGAGGCACTTCCTTGCGGCTGCCGTGGACCCAGCTGTCAGCCTCTCCACGTACAATATTATTCCGATGGAATTCGGTCGTTGACCACATTGACCATGGCGCGCCGACAGCACCACGGCGGTGGACGACGGCGAGGCCTAGGAAGGGGACGACGTGGAGCCGGGGAAGACGCGGCAGTGGATGCCCACGCGGAGAGGAGTACGAGGGTTCATTGGTTCGGCTGCGCTGCCGTCGCTGCAGAATAACAGGGGGTGTGGGTGAGTGGAGTGGAGGGATGGCCTGGCCAGCGGTGGGAGTAGTATGGGGGCGGTGAGGCCTCCGCGGCAGCACAGCCGGCCACGGGAGGCAGGAGCAGGCGGCACGACCGGCACTGGTTTGGGCGGCTGGAGCAAGAAGACCAGAGGTTGGAGAAGCACTACGGCCGTTGGATGGACATCGTACGGTCAGTCGAGCTAGAATCGTGCATATTGACTAAGTTGACAAAGCCCTTCGTCCCCGTCAACTTAGTAGGCCCACTATACTGGGTTCCAGCTAGCAGGGGGAGTATTCATTTTTTTGTGTGTAATAAGGAGGCACTTCCTTGCGTGCGAAGATATAGCTGGTGGGTCCGAGCTGTCAGCGGTGGTAACATTTTTTTCGCGAAATACAGAGGCCGTTTCGGTGGGTCCCAGATGTCAGGTGGAGGAAATCATTATTTTGCACGTAATAAGGAGGCATTTCCTTGCGTGCGGCCATGGACCCAGCTGTCAGCCTCTCCACGTACAGTCCACTTTAGATGCATGTCGGTCGTTGGCCACGCTGACCACGCCACGCCGAGAGCACCAGGGCGGTGGACGATGGCGAGGCCTAGGAAGAGAACGACACGGAGGCAGGGAAGACTCGGCCGTTGTTTTTGTTTCCCACGTGGAGGGGAGTACGACTGTACGAGGGTTTACTGGTTCGTTTGCCGTTGCCGGAGAATAACAGCATGTGTGGGTGAGTAGAGGGATGGCTAGGCCAGCGATGGGAGTATGGTGGGGCGGTGAGGCCTGCGCGGCAGCACAGCCGGCCGCGGGGAGGAGGGAGCAGGTAGTCCCGCCGGTGCTTGTTTGAGCGGCTGGAGCAGGAAGAGCAGAGATTGAAGAAGCACGACGGCCGTTGGATGGACATGCAATAGTATACATGCCATCTGTGGAAAGCCTCAAATCTGTGGAAAACAGCATACAACCCATCTTCCATTATTTCAAATAATTTACAGCCCATTTGCTAATTCTTACGGGTTTTTTTGGAGCCCATATTCTTTATGTTAGCATTACAGCCCATATTGTGGCCACGGTTAAAAAATTATACGAAATTTTGCATATGTCGGTGCGGTCTGAACTGTTTTTAATCCCGAAATTTTGAGTCACATTCAGACTGATTTTAAAATAAATGTATATCAATATAAAATACAATAAATTTTCAATGCATAAAAATCAATGCAATTTAAAATCTCGAAATGAAAAAAAGATATTTGAAAATAATTGCCGGTTTGATGTGTTTTAAAAATGTACAGCCCATTTCTCATTACTAATAGGCCATTTTCTCGGCCAGCCAAATGAAGCTCTCCTCGTCTTGAAAGATTTGCGGCCCAACAGGCCTGATAAAGCGACTTGCTTGACAAATCACAAAAAAACTGGGCTAGCCATTTTTAGAAAGAAAAAAAAACTACTGGGCTGGTCTGTGGTAAACATAAAAGAAAAGGCTCTCTAGACATGCCAGAGTGTCCCGCACAGCCCAGTTGACACCCTGCTTCTCTCTCAAAAACAAATTAGATAAATGCCACTCCAATTATGGCGATTTATAAAAATGCCACTGCAATTTCCAAACTTTGAAAAATGCCACTGCAATTTTTGCAAACTTTGAAAAACGCCACTGCAGTTTGCAAACTTTGAAAAACGCCACTGCAGTTTGCAAACTTTGAAAAACGCCACTCCAGATTTCGAAAAATTCCACTAGAAATGGCATGAAATGGCATTTTTCAAAGTTTGGAAATTGCAGTGGAATTTCTCGGATACATCAGATTTGGAGTGGCATTTATCAAATTAACCCAAAACAAAAATAACTGGGCGAGCTGCTGGGTCCCTGGTGTCAGCCGCTCGTTGTGCAATTCTCTCGTTTATTGACTACGTTGACAATGGCATGGGACCCAGACGTCAGAAATCCACTAGGAGGAGCCATTTTTTATTGGCTTGAAATAAGGAGGCACTTGCTTGCGTACTGCCATGACCTTGGCGGGTCCCTGCTATCATCCTCTCCACGTACAATCATCTCCTGATTGTGTACGCGTCAACTTGCTAGGCCCACAAGTCAGCCTCTAAACCGTGGAGGACAAATACAACCCATTTAAAAAAATAACAGCCCATTCCATACGTTCAGACGGAAAGTTCAACATCCAGACCAAAGTAACAGGTCTCATCCACATATAGAGTACTGAACATCCACGTTGACAACCATCATAGCCAAGTTAACTATCTACTCCACTAACACTCTAGTAGCATACAAGTACTAACTTACTCTTAGCTAACTAGAAGATGCCGGCCGCCATCTGCTGTCCGTGCTAAACGCCGGCACCGGCGTCCTCTGCCTCGCCTCGGACTTGCCAGAGGTGCGATAGGAGGCACTTGCTTGCATACGAGCTTGTTAGTTTCTTCAGAGGTAGGCATTTTTATTCAAAAAACTGCCACTTCGCATCTTGCGTCGCAAATAAAACTGCCAGGAGCGCATTTGTAGGCTAGCTAGTGATCGATCAGTAACTTGTGAACACTGAGCGAACAGAAATAAGTAACTGTTAATGCATCTCAATAATTCATAGATCATATACAAATATGTAGCTCCAAAAGCAAAGATCAGCCACTTCGGATCTTGCGTCGCAACTAAAACTAACTAGTACGATTCCCTTACATAAGATCAACATGTTAATGCATCTCAATGACTCACAGATCATATACAAATATGTAGCTCCAAAAGCAAAGATCTAGAAAAAACTTCTGTTCTTCCTACTAACATGGATGCTTCTATTGGCCAACATTCAGTACAGACTGAAAGACAAATTTGTTTGTGAAGTCTACAATTCCTCTTGCAAACATAAGTGGTTTCACCAATAGCTGGAACCATGAGAATGAACCAGACATGATGGAGGAACAAGAACTGCAATATGATTTGGTCTTCCCTCGATCACACTGCGAGACTATTTTTGGAATACAAACTTTAACTTAGGCAAAATGATGTCCATTGTATAATCAGACCAAAGCAATGAAGCACCTAGTGTTGGCCAATAAATAGTACAGTACTACTTTTCTGCAGTCCATGAAGTGACTATCCAATCTTTCTGTGTCTATTTTCAAATGGCACTGCATGCAGTGACTATACTATTCTCTTGTGCAGTTCAACCAAAATTGCGGGCACTTTGTTGGTTTGCCAAATAGCAACGGGCAGACATCTCTGTCTGCACAAATATCAAGTAGCTAGTAAACATATACCACACATTGTAATTTCGGTTTAAGCATGTCTCTTCCGCTTAGCATCTGTCATGTTCTGCACTAGACAATCTGATACAGTTATGTTTTGCCCTGGACAATTTCATACTGAATTGATTTGCTGGTTCAGAGCAGAAATATAGCGCCTATTCTTCATCAGACTAAGGATATCCATGTTCGCAGTGATGGAAGAGGTGAAATCGATACAACCGAAATTGAGCATCCAATCATTGAATCCTGTCCTGCACCTCCAATGTAGGTCCACCCTGCCAATAAATTCACATGCAAACCACTAGTATTACTATCTAATGACAATACAAAAATACTAGCAAGATAGTAGCAAACCATGTACTTTCGTAATGAACAGCTCATAGTGCCACCAATTGGATATTAAGGTTGGGAAAAAACATGCTCCTAATGTTGAACCAGTTGGACTTTTTGTGCAGTTCCACTAAAATCGAGCATCCCTGTTTGCGTAGATATTGAAAGTGTGATTACTCTAAAAGTGACACTAGTTGAAGCATAGACTCACAAATATAACCATTCCAATTTCTTAATGGGAAAAGGTAGCAAGACTGTTTCTAACCACCTGTTTGAAGGAATAAATAAAGCAACAGCGGCTGATGTGAGGAAGGCATACATAGTTTTTCTGGAAAAGTGAGCCATTCCTGACCTTTCCTCTTCTTTTAAGCAAATTTTGTGCAGTTCTACTAAAATAAAATGCCATCACCGCCTTGACAATTCAGTGACACTGTACAAAAGGAAATGACTTAACATTACATCATGATGTCAGGTATGTAGTCGACAGGCATTAGAGACAAACATACAGACCTCCTCAAGAGAACAATCGGAGGAGGAGGTGCCCACTCTTGACCTTTCCTCTTGTCTTCATAATTGTCTGTGCAGTTTAACCAAAATAAAATGACATCAGCGCCTTGGCATTTTGGTGACACTGTACAAAAAAATTAACTTATCTCATGAAAGTGAGGTATGTAATCTATAAGCATTAACAGTGCAAAAATCTGACGGGAGTAACAAGTTTCATCGTTGGTATACTGGCTGTGCAACAGCATTAGAATGCCTTATAGCTGAAAAATCTTTAATACATCCACAATCAACAGCTAACCCTGAAATAATCCAGTGACATTAAATGGCATTGCTTAAATTTATGGGTGGCATTAGACTGAGAGCGGCATTAGTTAAATGTGGCATCACTTTAGCAGTAGCATTGCTTGACTTGACTGCTGGTGTTATACTAACAGCAAAAAAAGTGGTAATAAGAGCATGGGAGGCACCAGTACGATGTACCTCACGGGCCCAGAGTGGTGAGGGAGGTATGGTTGCCTAGAGCAACAAATATCCAGGCAACATATGTGGATTACGGTCCCATTTTTGTTCTCTTTAGCCACCTTTTTCCTATGCGAGGACAACAAACCGATCGACCTGGTCATTCTCTATTGTGTTGTCATGCCTTTCTACCCTTCTTCAACCAAGAGACACGAGACTCGTTCCTTAGCTACTGATTTTCCCCTTTTCAACCTAGATGCGGGTTCGATGCCTACTCTCTTGGACAGTACAGTCTCCCTTCCTTTCCTTATTCAACCCAGACATGGATTAGTCCGCATGAAGTAGGGTTTCCTTTAATAGTGCAAATTATGGTTTTCGTCTGCGTGGCCAGCAGAGTAGAGGATAGCAAATTGGGAAGATGGTGGAGTGGAAAAAGATCCACATGCAACGACGTAGCAGATGGGGCAATAGAACAAGGTTATGGCTCAAAAAGAGGTAGCATACATAAGGGTCAGCGGGAAGTGGCTTCGCTCGTGGTCGTCGTCCTCCGCACACACTACGACAACGAGCTTGGGGACAGAGGCCATCCCATGCGAGCGCTAGGTCTGAGAGGACGGCCTTGTCGTCAGTGCGTGACCTCGCTCACTGACGACGAGTGCGTCAACACTGCACATCCTTTTCTTCCCCGGTGTATCTGTGACCACCGGTGAGGAGGGAGAGAGGGGCCGTCTTTTTTAGATCTAGAGAGAGGGTGGTAGTGTGAGAAGCAAGTGGGCAGCCCTTAGGAAGAAAGCGCTGAAGCTCCAGCCTATATATATCTTTTTTATACTACTAGTACTGGAGGTGGGGTAGTGCTAGAGTAGTTTATATTTTCTCGGCGTACAGTACCAGTTAGTCGTGCTTCAAAACTGATCGGCACGCCATTAAAAAAATAAAGGTCGATAAATAATGCGGCACCTCGGGCCAACGCGGCCAGATCGCATTTTGTACGAGAAATTACACACCATGTTTCGTTGACATGTGGTCCCATTCCAACATATCAGTGAGACGACTGCGAGTAGTAGGAGTATTTCCGAACGGACATGTAGGCCGGGGCGCCTCTTCATGAACCATGGCAAACTCGCCACCATCCACCAACTCTTCGATTTTCCCTCTCGATTTGGAACTGCTGTCGTATGCTCTTCCTCTCCCTCCTCCATTTTCCTTCAGCCCTTCACCCTTTCTTCTGCCATTGTTCGACCGTCTTCTCCATGGAGGGAACAGGCTGGAAATGACCTCGTTATTCTTGCCCTGATCTGAAAGATGACGTGGTGGAGGAACTCATTGATCGGTGCTACGTCATCACCTCGGCTAGCATGGCAGGTTCGTTCCAGCCCATTCTCGACTCAACTAATAACATCATTGCAAGGAACCCAAGGGTCAAGGAGCGGTTTGATATCCCCCATCTTCTTCGTCGTGACCCTGATGACTGGCGCCGACACGATGGAGGCCTCGCCCTGTGCAAGTTGATGCTGCTTGATAATGATACGTGTGATGTTAAGATGCCATCGCTTGAGGGCAAGGCTTGGGCGGGTGCAAATGGAGATTGGGTTGTTTACATTGGGTACAACTGCGAGTGGGAACTTGTGAATGTGTACACTCATCACCGGGTTCCACTTCCAAAAATCTCAGCACACTACCCAGAGCTTGAACACACCGGTAATGTACGCACGTTCAAATATGATCACTCATGGTGACTATCGTCTACAGAAGATAGCAATTTGTCGAGTTCCCAACCGCTCTTGGAATTACAAAAACTATGATGTTGTTGCTATCTTCGACAAGCTTGTTGCCGTCCTTGATGGTTTCACTCGATGGATATTGCTCAAAAATCAGTTTCTGTACACGGATGACTACTGTGATGCAATTGAATACGAGGGCCTTGTGTTTGCTTCCACCACTCCTGGCACTGTTTTTGCATGGCATCCTCGTTGTTTCGGTACGTTTGTCTTCCACCGTAATTATAATTGTTTCATCCACATGCATGCAGGTTAGCAAGTTTCCCTTTACTAATTAACCTTCTTCTTGTGTTTCCTAGGTCCTGTGAACATCCCACCACATATACTTGAAGATTTTTATAACCAAGGGGGAGATGACGATGGTGATGATCACGATCATGAGGACGAGCAGCGCCGATATACTCTGTGGCGCCTGACAACTAATTCCGATGGATCACCTCTTCTTGTGTGTATACAACCCACTGATGATGTTACTGCTAAGGAAGCAGGTGTAGTCTCCCATGGTCGCACTCTCCGGACCTATTCCAACACCCGTTGCATGGTATTCGGGATGGATACTAGGGTGCTAGCGCCAACTCCTTCTCCCTGGCACAGAATTGATAGTCTTGGAGAAAACTCACTCTTCGTTGGACAAAACTATCCGATGATGGTGAAAGGCGATCCAACTGTTGTTGACACATTTATGAGAAGCAACTGTGTCTATACCTCAGACATTTGGGTGGTTCCCTACCCTGGTACTGATATAGTAGGCCGCTTCAGCCTAGATGATCAGTCCTGCATTGGTCTCCAGATCGACAACGGATGGCCCATCCCAGAGAATCACTTGTGGTTCAAAGCAAGCGTTTCCAACACCGCAGAATGGTTGAGTTGAAGTTCATTTCATGGCTTGTTATTTTTTGTGTGGTGAAAACTTTAGTATTTATAATGTATCCTCGTTGTCGATGTGGGTTGATGACCTATTGTACTATGTAATAAAATGATATGCCTGATAAACTTACTAAATTTATGAATGGCTTTCGAGTCGCTTCTCTGAGTGAGTGGTGCGACGAGGCAAAAAAATATTTTACGAATACATAATTGTACGTGCATTGCAACAGGTTATCGGATGAGGCCAATCAAGAATAGTAGTACACTATTTGTACTAGCTTCACATGCTTCGTGCGTCGGGCGGGTGTTTTTACTGTAGCCATATGTTAATGTGTTCGTTGTACGTAACCAGCACCTCGAATCCTCGATATACTAGTAGTATAGTATATAGTAGGAGTAAGTAGTAGGAGTAGTAGGGTGGCATGGGCCAGAACAAGCATTCACATCCAGGAGTACGACACACGCCACCACCACGACATCCATCTGACACCATATTATTTCTTGGAGTCCGTGCGAGAGCAATCTCTTCAACCTCGTCGTTTCTCTAACTTCAGCCATCGCGTGGCGGGCGAGGTGGGGGTTTGCCGATAGTCGGTTTCCTTAACTGTGGTCCCACTTGTAAGGCCAACTCCAACGCACGACCCCAAACATACATCCGTTTTGCATGAACTCCAACGATAATTTTGACTACTCCTGTAGTAAGTTGGATTAATGCCTTCTCGATGCATTCATTGTTGATCTGCGGAGGCTCGATCTTGCGTGCTTCTTTCTTCTTCGAGTGTAAAGAAGTAGATGTTTCTTCCTCGCATCTAGTCTCATGTCTAGCCTCTACTCTATACTAGCTAAAAGTGATACAACATCTACTAAATTGCGCTCTATCAATATATGGATGTACTCTTCTTCCCAATACAAAAACTTGCAACCATTCTACTCCCTCCATTGCACAATACTACATGCCTTCTATTTGTCAAAATATATATGTATCTAGACATGTCTTAGTATATAGGTACATCCATTTTTGGACAAATGGAAGTCAAGTATTTTGGAACGGAGGGAGTACACAATAAAATTTTTAAGTTAGCACAACTAGTCTAATCCGAGAGCAGAACCAAAGATTTGGTCGGGTTCTTCCTCCTTTTGCCGACACGTGGGACATCCAGCATCCAGGTCATGTCATGAAAGAAAATAGAGTGGTAGTTGAAGCCACGAGATGTGCATCTTGGGTTAAACTGTAAATAGAATCTTACTACTCTTGAGTAACTCCAAAAGCGGCCACCGAAGATCTTTATTGGATTTGTTTTTCATCACCAGCACGTCGAGGTGAAAGATGTGCAGGTTCAGTGGGTCCTCTTGCGTTTTCGCTGACATGTGGGGCCGCATGTGAGAAAACAGACGATGGGCTCCGCGCGTCCGCTGGCTGGCTGAGAAGAGAGATAGAGGAGGGCTGAGCACGGACTGCAGGAAATTTGTTCTACGTACCTCGATATAGGCTCGATATAGTGGGGTGGCATGGGCCATAACTAGCATTCACGTCTAGCAGTACGGCACACGCCACCCACACGACTCCCATCCGTCACCAATTTTCTTGGAGTCCATGCTACAGCCATCTCTTCTCCCTCCTGTCCTCTTTTCTCAGCCATCGCGCGGTGGGTCTGGGTGGGGGTTTGCCGATAGTCGGTTTGCTCAACTGCGGTCCCACTTGTAAGTGAAAATGCAACACCGCACGCATTCCCGCTTGAGCGGCGTGCCGGACCAACCGTGTGGGGGTGCGACGCGAACACGGCAGGCTTTTCCTTTTGAACTCGTAACTTGTAAAATTTGGTTCTACTCCATGGCGCGACCGATAGATAGAAAATAACGATTTTGCCTAGAGTAATGAGAAGTTTGCTTATGGCGCCGTTCATGCATGGAGTACGTACGAAAATTATGAAGTTGATGCGAAAGGTAAGATAATTACTGTAGTATCATATACTACTACATGGATTTGACGGAAGGATAAAAATACATACGGATCCATCAACGTTCAACGACATCCTCACGCCCTAGTGCGCCGGGTCACCAACCGACGTGTGAGGAGCAGCGGCATTGGTGGCGAGCTCAACGTGCTTCTGAACAGTGCCGTCCAAGGTTGCCCTGCGCTCCAAGAAGGCCAGCGTCCTATCGTCCTCCTCTTGCATGTACTAGTCCTTGTGGACGATTTTCGCGTAGATGTGGGTGATTATGTCGATGGTGTCTTGCTGCGCCAGGCGCTGCGCGGCGAGCGCGACCTCGAGGTGGACATTCTCCGGTGCGGCGGCGGGCAGTCGCAGGGCCACCAGTGCGTCGAAGAGGTTGTTACCATAGTGGCCGTTGAGGGTGGCGGGCATCGCAGAGCCTGGGCGCATCGGCTGGAGGCTTACGTCAAAGTCGTCCGCAAGCTTCTTGACGATGGTGAACTTGTCGAGGAAACCGACGAGGACCTTGTCGAACAAGGATGCGAAGCTGTCGTCCAAGCGGCCCCTCGCCCTAGCAGCCTCAAGCAATACTACCTGCCGGGCCGCAGGCCGGCGTCATGGACCATCTGGCACAGCCGGCTGATGCTCGCGCTCATCGCCTCCATGGGTCTAGCGTAGCTTCTAGTCAACTGATCTTGCGATTCGAGGGATCACTCAGCCCTTGGTTAGCGTGCGTAGGATTTCGTACTACTCCTCGGCCCTCTACTGCACCTGCATTTGGCTGTATGATAGGTGGGCCAGCCACCCCCTGGGGCCACGTGTCATTCACCTCCTGACCCGTCTCTCACACGCACCCTTCTAGTGTATATACTCCCTCCTTCCCGGTTTATAGGGCTTATCTCAAAATTTTAGTTTTTCCATTTCATAAGGCTCAATTTGGTTGTTTTCCATCACATGTTCAGATTCCAAGGTGCATTAAATCATTGCATGCAAGTACTAAGAGAAAATTGACCAATGCATGTAATTTATGCATGCATGCATTGCAATTAATGCATTGGTAAACATACTTTTTTGAGGAAAACAAGAGCATTAATTGGGTGCTTTTGCAAACAACAAAAAGTATTCCACCACTCACCATCTACCTTGGTTGGTGAGAATTTTGAATTGAGCCTTATAAACCAGAAGGAGGGAGTATAGTGGTTTTCTTTTTCTCTCCATATCAACCATTTTATATTGCGTATGTGTCATTCAAGAGTGAAATGATGGTTGCTTCTTCCGACTAACTTACTGTGTGATTTGACTGCTCCTTAGTGGCCCCTAGACGTACTCCCCCTATGTGTATGCAACAGTCACACGTACACATGGACACAAAAACGCGCGTGACGCCCTAATGCATGCATGTCCGAGCACTTGACGGAACACACACGGTGATGCTCAAGTGCTCAACCTACACGTGCATGCACACACATACTCAGTCAGGGTGAGCTAGTGACCGTATGAACACCAGAAAATATATATATTTAGCGCAATGAGCGTATTATGAAGTCCATTGACCGTATTTTTACAAATATACAGTGACAGACAGTGTATTTATCTTGTTTGAAATTAAGCAATGTTAACCGGAGAGGAGACAGCATGGGCTAGCATTACTTTGCTGTGTCCCGTCAACTTGCCGAACGAGGAGAAGGTTGCAGGACGGGAGAAGCTTGCGCGCGGTGGCTCGCAGGACAAGAAGAAACTTTTGACTAATGCAAGCTCTCCCTCGCTCAGGCGGTGGACGTGCAATAGTTAATTCGGTGTCAGATTGCCAGAAGCATACTATACTATACTACTAGGAACTGGATGGAGGAGCGTCTGCACTCTTATTATAATTTTAAAATGTGATAAAGCAATCTTCAACACATTTGGTTCTCTTCGAGGGTTCTCGCATGTGATAATGGAAGTTGATTGCATGGAACGCTCGCCACAATTCTCGCTTAATTCTGGCTCATATCTTGTTAGAAATAGTAGCACTCAGTAATATTTCCTCTTTTTTTGTTATTCAGCATGTAAACAGGTCAGCAAACCTTGCAGCGCATCTTCGTGCGAACTGTGCTTGCTGCACTCTGAATGTGGCCGAGAGCTGGCTTGATGAAACACCTCGCTTCCTACTTCTTTTTTTGGCTTCCTAGTGACCAGTGTCTTGGCCGATCGTCCTAAGAATGCTTATATATGAATAAAGCTCTCTCATTTACCCGCAAAGAAGATTAATCCATATTAACCGAAAAGGAGGGAGTATGGACTAGCACTACTTTTTGGTGTGTCCCGTCAACTCGCAGAATGAGGAGAAGCTTGCAGGACAAGGTGAAGCTCACTTACGCCTTTTGACTAATGCAACCTACCCTCGGTGGACATGCATCAGTCCATTCGGTGTCAGATTGTCAGAGGCATACACTATAGTACGCAACATGCGGAGTACCATCATTGTTCGACTTCACGAAGGGGCGAAGAGCCAAGCGCAGTACTAGTACGCATACTTGGTTTTGCACCTTCATACTACTCCACCCTCCGTCACAGTTTACAGGGCGCGCTTCATTATGATGCATTTCTCTCAATGCATTTCCACCACCAGAGAGACTTTAGATGCGTTTGGTTTAATGCTCAATTAATTAGGGCGTGGTAACCGCAATCAAGTCCACAATTTTCTCTCCATGTACTGTACTACTACTGAGTGCATGCATGTGTGTACCCGGGGTGGAAGCACTGCATGCATGTGTGTACGCATTATTCCCTCTAGTAATAGACGCCGTGCTATAACTACCAATGCTATTTTCAGGCCGATCGCTAGTTGCCTTGGTCCCACAAATTTCTTTTTCTTTTTTCTGAAGCATGCTGTATAAACAGTCACGGATGGAGTAGTATGAGCGGATTCAAAGAAGAGCGTATTGATGGTTGCTTCTTCAGAGCAACTTACAGTGGGAAAGGTGGGGCTTATGATTTGACTGCTCATTACTCACTATTAATGTGGCGCAACGACCGGGCTGAGTCTCCCATGCGGTTGTGCACTACCCCCTCGGTTCTTAAATATACTCCGGAGTATTTGTCTTTCTAAAATATGTTGAAATCTCTGTTAAGACGAATAGAATATTTAGGAACGGAGGGAGTACACATACAAAGCAAAATGAGTGAATCTACACTCTAAAATATGCCCGTTTGAAATTTGTAAAAAGATAAATATTTAGGAACGAAGGAGTATAATTTCGTGCATGGCACATGGACCCGGATGATGAAGAGGCTTCTGGCAATGCTATCAAGCTTCCATCATTTGTTTACATAATTGACGTACTATACAAATAATTTTCCAGCGACATGAAATTGTACAATGGTGTGAGCTTTCAGCTTTTGTTTCGCGTGTCTTGCCATCGATGCTCTTTCGGAAACAATAAAAAACTAACTTCCTTGCTAATGCATGTCAACTATTAGCAGATCAGAGCTAATAATTACATCACAACTGAAGACAAAGTTGTGAGAAGGTGTTAAATTAAAATTGATCCATGGTTTCACTAGCAGCAATGTCCCCCCAGCTCTGTCTAAATCAACAAGGCATGTTGGCAAAAATAGTAGCTGTCTGGAGCATGCAACATTCTGATCATTTTGTGCAGTTCCATTAAAATAGAGCTGAGCGTCCCTGTTCCAAAGACATCAAGTGTGATTAGATAATAGAGGATTGCTGATGAAACAATAAACACACAAATAGAAGCCGGCCACCTTCGCGGTCTCTCTTAAGACTAACTAGTTGGAGAAGATTAGGCTCGGAGTTGGGTGAGGAGGATAGAACCAAACCAATATCCCTTTGTGCAGTCGCACTGAAATGTAGAGACGTTGCCCGTGTGACATTTTAGTACAACTACACAAAACACTCTTAAGAAAAAAGTGATTTGTGCAGTTCACCAAAAGGTCGCAATAGCAACAAGGTGAAATGGATAGCCCTGTTTGCAAGAAAGAGGTAGAAAGGAAACAATTACTGGCCAATAACAGTTGATGACACATGCGACGACAAAAAAGAAGCATATTCCTTGTCCTAAGGGAAGATAACAACACGGTTGTGTTTGTCTAAAACGGTGTGAGGACGAGAATGCAATATGGAAAGTACGCCGGACGAGCTACGTTTTGGGCAAAGAACTATGGAAGATCCACATGCAGCGACGTGGGAAAATGGGCAGTGGAGCAAGGCCGGAGGGGATACCTGGAGGTTGTCGGGATGTAACTAGGTGAGCGGCGGCGGGCGGAATCTGCGAGCAGGTGGCATAGGCCCTGCCGCACCGGAGCTTGGTCAGAGAGAACGACGTGTACCGCAGATCGGGACGTGCTGCCTCGGCGACGTCGAACGGAGAAACGATGCACTTCCTTCCTTTCCCCCGGCGGACGGGATGCGGCCGAATCAGTGACCAATGGTGAGAGAGAGAGAGGCCAGCGCACTCCCTTTCCCCCGGCGGACGGGATGTGACCGGATCAGTGACCAACGGTGAGAGAGAGATGCCACCGCACTCCCTTTCCCCCGGCGGACGGGATGCGGCCGGATCAGTGACCAACGGTGAGAGAGAGAGAGGCCACCGGAGCCTTGTGTGAGATACTCTGAAGAGCGGACTACCTTTTCCTCCATAAAAATCGTTTTATATTCTGTGTACGTGCCATTGAGCGCTATAACTTTATTTAAAAATAACGCGGCAACGCGTCAAGTCAAACTTTGTTTCGTGCACGCGTGGTACACGACCTCCCTAGGTAAACAACTGCTACAGGCGTTCAAATTAGCACGTGGGCTGTCATTTCGTAAAGAAATGAGCTCCACCGTGTACCCGCGCAGGTGTGGCTGGCCACGAAGCATGAGTACGTGCACAGTGCACCTATTCTCTTCTTGTATACGTACACCACCTACGTGGGGTTGTGTGAGAGATATACAAACCTAGAGAGATATAGTGTGTGGGTTCTTGAGAGTTTTTTTTGGGGGGGGGGGGTCAATCAAAAAATTTAACATATGCAATGTGTGTGAAATAGAGTCCTGGATATAACATATATATAGAGGGGGCGATCCACGAGAAGAGAGTGGAGGTATCATCGGCTTGAGGTGTCTATAGAATCGAAGAGAGGGATGATGTGTGTGTGTGTGCGCGCGCGCGCGATCGATAAAGAGTGCCATCGAATTTGTGTGTGCCCACGTCAAAGATATAGAGGGGCTGGCCTACTGGAATGTGAGATGGGACATGTGCAGTTTGTCTCTGTGGCATGGATACCTACCTGCAACGCTCGACTATCGGTGTGTGGTGGGGGAAGAGGGAGGCCCAATGAACTATAGAGGTACAATGGCTGGTATATGTGTGGAGGAGGAGAGAGGCCTACCTCATGTATTAAGGAGATCGATCTGCCTCACATATTAAGGGAGATCGATCGGCATCCATGCATATGTGCAGGAGATGAATAAGGTTGGGAGAGAGACAGAGCTAGAGTGTTGGAGGGGGTGGTAGTGGAGTTGCTTCTAACAAATGGTGGGATAGGCTTGCTAGACAAACGGAGGGCACGCCCGCAATATCAATAAGAGAGGAGATGGCTGCTTGTTGTCTATGCACGTGCATGTGAGAGACGGGTCAGGAGGCATGCACGAATGATGAGGGGGACGATGTGGCTGTGGTAAGCAGACGTAACTACATAGGAAGATCAATCGCCCTTTGTAAGATAAAGGAGAGACATAACTTGTGAGGTGCGTTGATCGATGGGGGGTAGTTAAAGTCGATCTAGGTATATGTTGGGAGATCGATCGGTATACATGCATGTGTGTGTTAGAAGCAAATGAGGCACGAGGAGAAGGATAGAGAGAGAGGGATGCATGTAGGAGGTTGTACGAGAGGCATACTATATCAAGGGGGAGGAGTGTGCGAGTACGAGAACGATGAAAAGAGTGGTGGGAGTGAGGCATGGACGGTGACAAGAGAAGAGGGGAAGCTTGTGTTTGTGCTAGGCACACCTGGCTAGAGAGGCATATCGATCGATGTGTGCCGTAAAGGAGCTGGGGGGCCTACACACACCGTGGGTGAATGACCTAAAGTGAAAACACGAATTTGCGCTATGGAGCTAGAGAATGCTGAGGGAGGGTGAGAGGGATGCGGGCGTGTGCATGACAAGAGAAAGTTAGCGCTAGCTACAAAGAGAAGAGGGTTGTGTGGGTGTAAAAGACGAATAGAGATCATATATACTTCATTATAAAAACCGAATTCGGATATTTGAAGAATTTATCATAGTGTTTAAAACCGACGGATGTGTGAATATATATAACGGTGATAAACATGGTGTGGTTATGAACATCGTATACTACATTTAATATATTTTATCTCTACTCTTATAAAAAACCGGAGTTGTTGATGATGGTGTGCCTGCCATCCTGCATTATAGGCCGTCTGATTTATATCTGGCAGATAGCAAGGAAACTTTGATGGTTGAAGTTGGCAACAATCATGATTGTAGATTCTTATTGAAATAGAGAAACGAATTCAAATTTAGTTCGAATTGCAGCGGTAGTATGGACATTTGGAATGCACTAAAATGTTGGTATGAGTAGGTTACATGCATTATACAGCAAGCGAAAAAAATTTAATCGGACATAACATGGATTCATACTCCCTCCTTCCATCTACATAGGGCATAATGAGATTTTTAAGACCTCCTTTGACTATTGACAAGATTAATAGTACATGACATGCACAATGTGAAAATTATATCATTGGAAGAACCTTTCAGAGACGAATTTAACGGTGTGCTTTGTGTAAGTTGCATGTCATATATCATTGCTCTAATATTTGGTCAAAGTTAGCATCAAAAATGCATTAGGCCCTATATAGATGGAAGGAGGGAGAAGCTTTGAATAGCATTTGTATAGTAAAATGGGGCAAGACTCTCTCTTTGTGTGGTGTGAATAGTTTTATTTTTTCATTTTCTTTTTGGTTGAGGGAAGTGTGAATTGATTTGGTACGTACAAGTACAATATTACGACACGTTAGGCTTGTCCCTGAAATTCAACCCGCGTCTTGTTATATCCCGAAAATTTAGATATGGTGCTCCCAAAACTGGCGCCTTCAGAACCCGCGCCTTGCTATCCTGAAATTACAACGCGCGCGAAAAATCCCTCCAGCTGCCAAATCCCGACACGCAAAATCCTCCTTCTAACCCTGAGCCGAAAGCGCCGCTAGTTCAAATCGGTGGGGGGTACTTTTGTAACACACCCTACATTTTGGACAAGTGCGTTCCTAAGTCATGCTTCACCCCCTCCCATCCCCCCCTTTTCGCCATTCGAAATCCTAGGCCGCCATAACCTCTTCGCTTCAGCCGCGAAACCCCACCCTCCTCCGTTCGCCACGTCACCGCTGCCCAGCCGGAGCCTCTTCCCCGACAACGTCGTCCACCGCAACAGCTCGACGTCCCTCGTCCACCTCCCCGGATGAGGATCCATCGTCCATCTCGCCGTCCCGCCGGTTCAGCCGCCCTGTCCTCCACCTCCAAGGAGCTGCTCCGACGATCGCCTCGTCTATCGCGGTTGATCCATCCCCACAGCGCCGCCTTAACCTGCTCCACCGGAACTGCAGCATCCTCACCGACTCCTCGGACGAAGTCGAGGCCTACTCGGCGCCAGCAAAGAGGTTGTACACTCATCGCATCGCACCTTCTCCTTAACTCGACCTCCCGGCGCCGACGACGCTCCATCCCGCACTCCCATGGAGCGGCTACCTTGAAGCCGGCGCCCCGGGCGACATCTCCACGGCCGCTCTCCCCCAGTGCGAGGCCCCTTCGGCGGCGGCGGCCATACCAGCCAGATCTGCTGCTGCTGCTCTGGCTCTCGCTCGCTCGCTCGCTCGCTCGCCCAGCTGCTGCTGCTGATCTCCCCCTCGCTCGTGCTGCTGCTCTGCTCCGATTAAGCCACACTTCAGTCGACTGAATCGACTTTTGGGTCAGTTGATTTTCAGGGTTTGGGGGGCTCGCCGGAGTTAAGGAAGAACCACCCGCAGTGGGGACGGGGGCTCGCCGGAGCGGTACCCCACTATCTATCTTAGGGTTCAGGGTGGGGGCAGGGGGCCTAGAGGGCTGGCCGGGGCGGCGGTGGTGAGTTGTTTTAGGGCGGCGAGGCGGCGCTGGGGCGGGCGGTTCGGCCGGTGGTGGCTGGCGGCTCAGGGGGGTGCAGGTTGAAGATGAACTGCAGGCCCTCCCTAAACTACATGTCAAGTGCCTCTCTGCTACCATTGCGTTCAGTTTCGATAGTAGCATTCAGATTCCACAGTAAATTTCAGTTTCGACAGTTAAGTTCAGAGTCAATAGTTTTTACCTCATCTGTTTTAGTCAGGTGGTTTTGGTGATGTTAATTTTACATCCATTTTACATCATCTATTGGAAATGCTATTAGAATCCCACTTGAGATTGATGATGTCTGTCTTGTGCTGCTTCAGCCTTGACGTCTTATGGCTCACCAGAGCTGCTCCAACGACAGAATGATCCATCAGAACAGAGCAGTGCCCTGGACGCCGTCTACAGATTCCTCAGATCTTCCTCCACACCTCAACTGCTTCAGCGACCAACCCAATGATGTTGAGGTCGACACGGCTATGGCAAAGAGGTTGTACACTTGTTGCCTCACTTATTACTATACATTCACGTCGATCCATTAGGGCTATTTTGGTTCAACGGAAAAACATCGATCCACTGGTTGTTACCATCACTCTAAATTTCTGCATGCTCTCCTTACATAATCTCACCATATTTTTTTCGTATGCATGTTAGATATTCTACACAGTCATGCTGAACATGTAGAGAAAAAGAGAAGAGTTTTGCGTGGCAATACAATGTCATGCAGACATCGCTCCATGGTGGGTTCAATGGCAAACCCTCCCCACCCCTCTCCAGATTGTAATCCAGAGGAAGATATCTGTTCTGAGGCGGATTCGGACACCGTTGACCACTCCTATTTACCCCCAAGGTGTTTGCTCTACCTTGGCATGATGATGTTAGTCGTATCATGCATATGTTGCCTTGCAGTGCCTACTTTTGACATCATATATGCCATCTTCTTAGTTTAGACATGTTCTGTAATGCCACCTGTTTAGTTTCTATATCATATATGGGAATTATGCAGTCTCATGTCTTTTAGCCAGCCATAATATATGTGAAATGTGCAATGCCATCCTGTTTAACCAGGCATCATATATTTGAATGATATCTTGCCCATCCTTTTCTTCATTACATTTCCATTTGTCGACAATGTTTGTACATTAAACTACTCTTCCTGTGAATCAGCCATTTGGGTGGGAGATGGAAAAATCTGGAGTGAAATAAAGGCCTTCAGAGCAGACAGTGCTACCTGTCGAAGCAGATCTCTTGTTGGGTCCCGATAGCTCCTCAGAGATGGATTCAGAGACAGATGACCAGTCCTATTCCCCCACTGAGGTGTATGCTCTAACTTGGCATAGTTATACTACTCATATCATGCATACGGTGTCTTGCATTGCATAGTTTAGACATCATATACACAATATTCAACACCATGTTCTTAGTTCAGACATCATATCGAATGCCCTCTGTTTAGCATATAAATCATATATGTGAATTAAATGATGCGATCCTGATTACTTAGATAACATGTAGGTGAATTATGTCAGGCGATCCTGTTTAGTTATTCATCATATCTTTGAATTATGTTATGCTATGCTATCCAGTTTAGATAGACATCATATATGTGAAATTATGTCATGCTATCCATTTTAGTTAAACAATATACATGTCAACTATTTCATGCCCTCTTTTTTCCACTATCTATTGCACCTCTCTCTCATACAATGTCTGTACATTCAACTATGTTTCCTGTTTATCAGCCATTTGAATTGGAGCGGGTGATGCCAGTATCTAGCAGACTAAAAACACGGTCTTCAAATAAAATAGTGCTACCTCTTGGTGGTGATAGCACCCCGGTTGTACATGCACAAGAACCAGCCCTACCACACATAACCCAAACTCTCGCAGATTGTACCCCTACTACGATGGATAGAGAACCAGCTTCACCCAATCTAACCCCAACCCCAGCCGATAGTAACCCAGTTCCTGTTGACACAGCACCATCTCCACCACAGAGCTCCCAAACAAGAGCAGTTAGTAAGGCAGCTCCAGTGCCCAAAGGGCCAGTACTATCACGGCGAACCCCAACTCCACCAGTAAGTACGCCTATTCCTGTGGAGGAAGCACAACCAGCTAGTCGTAGTTTAGCATCTATTGCATTTGATGTTGTTAAATCGTATGTGCGTATCTTCCCATCTTGGAAATATTATACTGAAGATGAAGGAAAATGCCAGTTGCAGGTGTTTGTCCAAGAGTTATGTGTAAGTAATGTTATTCATGGCAATTACTTTGCTTTGTCGCATACATCCTACCTCCATGATGGTTATAATACAACAAATTTTCCCATTTTTCTCTATAGAGAAGGACCGATTTGGAAACTCAGGATGAGGTAACCTGTGCTAATACCTCTGCTATCTTCACGAATGCTTGGTGGCAGTATCGGAATTACCTGAAGAAAACGTACTTCACCGGCAAAGAAACTCATCAAATTCCCTTACGTTCTCGTCAGACACATTTACTGGACGATGACTGGGAACGCCTTGTTCTATACTGGTCCCGAACCAAGAATGTGGTAAGGTCTATGAGCTCATTTTCTATTTTTAAGTATTATATTCTTGCGTCTTACTGTACTCTGTTCATGTAGAACAAGTGCCTAAACCTGAAGAACAACTGTTCTAATTTAAGATTCCATTGCTACCATAGGACATAGATATATGTTTGTTTGATGCTTTTATTATGTACTAGTACTTGGCAATAGAAGACTTGGTAGTTTAATCCTATCCACCTAACTAATGAACTGGTTCACCGAAATGAGTTTCATATACTAGTACATGTTAAACTGGTTATGTGTCTACTTGTTTCTTCTTTTAGAATGCTGGCAGAATATTGGGGAAGAGTGCCTTATTAAGCAACGGTAAAGGAAGTAATGCAGATAAGGTTCAGGATAGTGACACATCCTGTCTTGGTTTAGTGTTGGAGTTACTGGCCACTACCGCTTGCACAAGCTATTCAAACTCACTGTCTGAATCAGTTCGGTTTGTTGAGTCTCAACTACAAGCTAAAAGACATCGATCAGCTGTGCTGCGACAAGAAGCGGAAGGACTGCGGAAGTCCCTGGAGCATTCATATGCATACTTTCTGGTGCGACAGCAAGCGTTGGAGGATTTTAGCGCCAAACAGGACAAAGCTAATGAGCTTGCTAAGCTTATTGCCAGCATGGTGGATACCCAGGATAACGTTTCTTGAGCTCTTCTGAAGTTGTTTCAGTTATGCTCTTGTTTTGCTGCCGCGTTTATTTGCACTGGTGGCCAATTTTGACGGCCAGTGTATATGATATGCTGCTTTGTTCCCTATATTTGCACTGGTGGCGAACTTTGATGCCCAGTGGATGTAATATGTGTAATAGCCGTGATAGCCTAGCGTTAGTTGCTTGCTTATTTATTTCCTTGTTGTCTTGTTTATTTGTTTGCTTGTAGTCATTGCAGTTCTTTTTTCCGCGGTTAACTAGTGGCTGCAATAACCTATTTTTTAAAACTAGGCCACAATAACCCTGGGCTAATATTTACTGTAGTGACACTGGGCCTCCTACGGGCCGTAGAGACAGTGGGCCTTTTACGGGCCGTAGAAATAGTAGGCCTTCTACGGGTCATAGAAACATTGGGCCTTCTACGGGCCGTATCATCAATGGGCCTTATACGGGCCGTATGATCGATTGGCCAAACATGGGCCAATAACAGGCCGCATTATGGCCGTAAACGGTCTAGAGTTGGAATCGTCCGTTCATGGGCCGACCGTAACGGCCCATCGTTAATAGGCCGTATTTGATGACGCTATGAAAACGGCCCAACGTATTAACGGACCACAAACGGGCCGACTGTAACCATGGGCTGAATTTGGCCCACAAGCAGAAAATGACAGTAACGGGCCGTAAGTAAACGAATGCTGGAAATGAGCCCAAGAATAAATGGGCACTGAGAAGGCTGAAAGATAACATGGGCTGGAAACGGCCCAACGGAATAACGGGCCGTTAATGGGTATAAAGTGATACACTGTTCATTACGGGCCAGTTTCACCATGGGCCCTTAATGGGTGTAAAGTGATACACTATTCATTACGGGCCAGTTTCACCATGGGCCGTTAATGGGCCAAGAGTTACATAGGGCCTCATATGGGCCGAAAGACGTCATGGGCCATACATGGGCCAGAAGTGAAAACGGGCTGGAATCATATTGGATGGCCCAGATGATGCTACTGGGCCTAATTCGGATAGGGCATAACGGGCCTTGGGTTAGCGGGCTGTAAATGGGCTATATGCGAACAGGCTGTTAGCAGGCTTTCCATGGGCCGGCCCACCAGCTTTTGACCAAGTCAAATGGGCCGGCCTTTTCATAGGAATGGGCCTCTGTTGGGCCGTGCCACGTGTCGACGTATCATAGGCGCCTATCTAACCAACTGACGAACTGACACGTGTTTCGTTCGGCCAATAAGAATTTTACACGTGGAAATTTCCCATTGGTCGGGGCTGTTAATGGGTTATCGGATCCAAAACCCGACCCGATAGCTTAACGGCGTTCTGTTACGGTGGATGCCACGTGTCGGTCACCCTTGACGAAAGACTTATGTGACGCGCGATTTATCGTCATGGAAGTGGACACTTCCGTGATGATAATTTTGGTAATGTCATGGAACACTTCTACGACAGCACAGGTATGACTATCTTGGTTCTGTCATAAATTTGTCATGGATGTACAAGCATGACAAAAAAGCGACCTACTGTGACAAACATGTATCATCATGGAAGTGTATTTTTTTTAGTGACCCACTGTGGTGTTAGGATAGTTAGCAGTCCAATTGGACGAGGTGAAGAACCAATCAATTTGTTCGAGCAGTGGATCTGTCTGCATATTGCTCCACGTGTATTGCCTCCCCTTGATTGGTAACTCAACCAGAGCCTGAGAATGAATGAAATCATTAAACATGAGCATATCATTAACATCCCCTCCTGGCTTATTGCGATTATCTGGCGCTCTAATATAGTTGAAATCCCCACAGATTAACCAGTCCTCATCATCAGGTATATCCAGATCAAACAACCATGATGTGAAAGTAGATCTACCTGACCCAGCGCAAGGTCCATAAACATTAACAAGTTTCCAAGACTTGCCTGTTTGCACAGAAGTTAACTGAATGCCCAATGCAAAAAATTCAGAGCAAAACAAACTGCCAGAGAAAACAGAGCTATCCCATAGCACAATTAGACCACCAGAAGCCCCCTGAGAGGGCACAAACTCAAACTTATCAAAAAAATTGGGACAGAAGAGTTTAACAAAAGCTAGATCAAAAGTAGCACGCTTAGTTTCTTGCAGACAAATAACTGAACATCCACTACTACTGATAGCATTACGCAGCGCCAAAAGCTTCTTGTCGGAGTTGATCCCCCGGACATTCCAGCATAGAACTTTCCACGCCTTAAGCTGCATCAGGATCACCAGCAACGCTCTTCTGCCCACCTTGAGTAGAAAGCAACTTGTCTACACTCAACTGGCTCAGATGAACACCACACATATTAGTCCCAATGGACTGAATAGCATGGATAGAAGTAGGAGGTGGGACAGTATCAGATACCTTGTCATTCCTCCTAGCATTAGATGTGCCAGCAGTGGAGGGCAAATAAGAGAAGGATCTTTCCTGGGCTTGACCTTGTAAGTTGGCATTCTCTTGTCAGAAAATGGAGGCACCCTGAACCCATCGTATTTGTTTGCGCGTGCACTACGACGAAGGAGAACAATGTCCACATTGGCTGCCTCCTTGAGCATCATACGCCCGATTGGGCCTGCAACATGATCCACAGATACAGGCACCTCCAAACTCACAGTGGGGACCGGCATTGAGGCTTCGAGCACTGACAGCTCGGAGGTAGAATCTTCGAACAAGGCAGACAGAACAGTCACATTACCCACCTGAAAAACTGAACCGAAGATGCACCCAAAAACATCAGTTTCTGGCCACACTTGGGCGAGCAAAGCCATGCACACACGATCCAGTTGAGACTGAATAACAGTGAAAGGGTTGAGAGGGAAGCAAGCTGTTCTGGGGAGCTCAGCAGGTAATATAGCTCGGGTATAGATCCTCTTTAACATACCCCCATCTACGAGAGCAGATCAGTGTCTGTAACAAAGAGCATAGCAGAAACAGAGCCTCCAGCTCTGACAAAGGCATGAGCCACAGAGGGAACACCATTGATGAAATTGTCAGCCAACTCATCCACATAGGAAAATTCAGACCAAGCATCAGACATATTGTCCACTAGGTTGTGCTCTTGTGGCACACCATCCATCAGAGATGGTCCATCATACTCAAAGTAAGTTCTAAAACTGAACCCCGTGTACGGCGGTGGTACCACTGGCCACGGACTCCAGCCATTGACTTGCCCCTGCTCCTGGACTTGCTCATTGCCATTCCACGCTGCCTCGTTAGCTGCTTGCTGGGCCTCCATCTCATTGATTCGAGCTTGCTGCATGATCGTATAGTAAGGCAGAGTGTACGAATGCAGAGACGCATTTAGAAGAGGCGGAGTATCCTCTGTTCCTTGCAGGCCAGGTACAATATCTCTGCCATTCAGAACATATACAGGGACGGACCAAGAGCGGCCCAGCCAAGGCAGCAAGCCAACTTTGGTGACAAGCAAACTATGAGGAACTTCTGCAATATCTTTAATGTGGCATTTAACAAGAACCCTAGCTTTGTTTTCGTTTGGTCTTGGCCAAGACAGCAACTTGCCATAGCGAGAAACCGCCTTATGAACATAGTGTTCAGTCATCTAATCCATAGGAAAAGCAAGCATCAAGATCCAGACTTCATATTGAAAAGTAGGCATTCTCATGTTAATCCCTTCGTCATGAGGGATTAAAGTGAAGTAAGAATCCTCAGCTAATGCATGCGGCCCCTCTCTAATGGCGTCATCTCTACTCTTAACATCAAGGAAAGCAACACAGCCTACTGCAATTGGATAGACAAACTCGTCCTCAATCTGATATTCCAGATCCTCTCTAATAATCCGGTAAACTTCCTCTAACCAGTACCTCTTCTGTTGATCTGGAATAGGGGGCAATCTCAATCAGAGCGTACCTTTCATGGTTCAGTGGCGACTCATCCACAACCATAGTGCTCCTCTGCAGACGATGATCTGGCCCTCGCTTAATGTGTGAACTGACGGGGGTGAAGGCAAACGGCCTGACCGAAAAGTTTGCCATGGCGGCACCACTAGGGTTTTTCAAGGACTCCGGTCTTGGAACAGGGGAAGGCGAGGCAGGAGCAGAGGAGGGAGAGGAGGTGGATGAAACTGGGAAGACTGCGTCTGATTGGCCCCCCCCAGGGCGGTGGAGTTGACAGCTGCGGGGGGGGGGGGGGGGGGGGGGGGGGGGGGGGGGGGGGGGGGGGGGGGGGTAGTCGGAGTGACAAGCAATGAGGAATAGCCATGTCAGTGCTACACGAGATTTTTTGTTTCACTTTCCATAACCGACCCTGGTTTTTACCGTGTATATCCCGCTGACTCGGGCAGCTGATATCATTCCATTCCACAAAATCAGGCATAGGAGACTTCAACATTAGAATAACCCGCTTGCCAACCATCCATAATATGGTATAACTTTTCATTAGAAATGGACTGCCAATATGATTCCTTAAAACGAGATCCCTTGAAAGAAGGCATGACGTGCACATTATCCTTTCCAGAACAAACAAAATCTCCCAGCTGGATATTCAGCTCGTGATTCGCAATCACCGGAAAGTTGAACTATCCAAAAGAGATACCTTCGGTGGCTGGCGGCCGTCTCAACTCCGGCGAGGAAACTTGTGTGTCACCTCGCAAAGGCGCCGAAAGTTGAGCATCCATTTTCAGCTGATCAAGTTTACTCTATTGATCTTGAAGCCATTTAGATTTAACAGCCATAGGACGCGAGCCCACCTCAGGAAGAAAACTGTCCGCATGCCAACCAATTTCATTATGAACACAGCCCGGATCAGGAACTCCACGAAACAGATGAAAATGACAAATGAAATCTGGCCAAATCTGATCCTTAAGTCCATAAATAAAATGACCCACACGATTTGAGGCTACCGAGAACCGAAAACGGCGATCACTTAGTTGCAAAACCCTAAACTTCGAGCTAAGACCACCAATGCAAGATTGGAGTGCTAGGGCCACTGATTCCTCTGCCAACATGAATGATGCCGACGAGAAAGAAATGACAAGGAAGAATTCCTTGGAGGATCCAGGGTTGGCCAAAGAGAAGTGCACCGTGGACCCAAACTTGGCACGTACCTGAGATTCAATCGCCAAACCCGGAGAGAAGTCCCAATGGAGGAGACTCTCCATGACTATGTGGTGGCTGCCATGGCTGGAGTGGCCCGTCACAGGGGAGGGTGGCCGCCGGGGCCGGAGTGGCCACCGGCGGTGGTCGCCGAGGGAGTCACCTAGGAGAGGGAGTCGCCTAGGAAACGGACAAAGTTGAGGATGAGGAAGAGGATTATGATGGTTCCCCTGCGGTATTGTGGCCAAGATGCGGACTCCTGACGCCGTCTTTGCCACATGCCGATGACCCTCAAGTATATATTCCTTCAAAACCTGCCTTACTCTACTGCCCCAGCTCCCTTCGTGTGGATCGTTTTCTACTTTCGTCCGCTGTTCCAAAGCCACCTAGACTTCTACTATTATTAGAAGTGAAGCTAGTTCATACAGTCGACTCAAAGCGTTGGTTCAAACAGGGAAGAAAGTGGGAAAGCTGTAGCATGAATCTAGGACTTGGTTCTAAGAGGAAACGGGGGAAAGTAGTAATATCTATCACTGTTTAAATAACCATATTTCGTATTTGCGCAAACAGGGATGTCTGTCTCCATATCGTTTCGGGATGTCTGTCTCCGTATCGTTTCTATCCGCGCAATCAAAAGCACACACCTCAGTTTTAGTACAACTGCGCAAAATGAGATGGCTATCCCTCGTTGCTGTCATCTAACCTCCCATCTTCAAGGTATCCCTACATTGGTAGTAACTAAGGTAGAATGACCAACGCAATCTAAAAGAAGCTGATTTGTACGTTTTACTTCCTAATTGCAGTGCAGGGACGAGCGAAAACAACTGCATCCTAGTCCGGAATGCACTTTCTACCAGTTCATCCCTGGACCGAGGACTAGCTGGCACGGCTGCACGATGGTTTTTTGGACAGGTGCGCGGACAAGAGGCATTGTGGTCTGCTTATTTATGCAAATAGCAGTGCTTAAATTTAGTGGAATGCACAAGCATTTCAGCTGGTCAGTACACTGCATGGTTCAGTTCAGCATTCCAGCTGAGACCACAATTATAATTGGTTATTCTGGAATGAGAGAACCTAACCCAGAATGGTGGCAACAAGAAAAAACAAAAGTGAACTCCAGGAAATTTAAGCCTGCCGGGAGGCCCTTTGCTCAGAGAAGCCTTGCTTGTTTTTTCCTGATTTGTAAACCTTCTCACAACTTTGTCTTTTGCTGTGAACTAGTATATGTTTGTTATGTTCTATGAATCATTGAGATGTATAAAATTGCTTTAACTTATGCTTTTCAAGTTTTTTATGAAGACGGGTTTAATGTGAGTGTTCCACATGAGCCTGGACTAGCGTGTGAACGTTTGGAATTTATTACATTGTGGCCTCAATTAACTACATGAACCACTGTAACAAGATACATAGTTGCTTATATGTCAGACATCAGATTGTTGATTGTTAGCTGGTCGATAGCCTAGTGTTGAAGCGAGCTGAGCTAATGTCCCGTGTTTTGCACAACTGCTTACAAGTGGGGTAGCACCAACAATGTTTACAAGTACTTATGTATACGTCGACGCATGGTTCTCGAATGAGTGCTCTATTTCATCAAAACTCACACTGGTCGTATGATAAACCGTGACAACTTTTGTCTTACCATGCCATATTCATGAAAAAACTAGTGAGGACGCATCTGTTTCGGCAACACTTATGATGGTTGTCACATGATTCACGGGCACACAAAAGTAGCAGCAGTTCCCATAGCTAGATTCAAACAGAGTACTAGCCCCAGAGGGGTCGATAATAGGCAAGGTTCGGATAATTAGACACAATCCAAACTACTATTAAACACTAGCTGGGGCAACTATTTCATGCCTCGATCTAATTTGGGCTGGACACAAGACGGACCTTGCCATGAACATCATCGAGGACGTCCCACAGCAGCTCAATCCTGTGAACCTTCATGAAGACAACCTTGTGGCCTTGCCACTGATAAACTTGTTTGTGGAGGCATGCCACGTCATCTTCCTGCGTAAGCTTGACTAGAACAGTATTCCTTACAAACGAAGGAGTAGCTTTGAACTTCTTGTGCTTTAGTACACCCTGGACAACACGCCTGACAACAGTGAGGCTAGAATACAACTCTTCATTGGTATAACCACAAATGGCTTCTAGGATCCAACAGCCTAAGAACTCTGTTTTACCAGTGCGTATATTCAGGTCGTCCGCCTCATAGCGAGTGACATGTACAACCACACAATCCTTGTCTGCATCAGGGCTCTAATTGAAACAGAAACAAATTCTGAATTACTTTTCAGTATAAGAAACACAAGTTATTTAAACCACTATGTATAGCATGGCATCGAAGCTAATAAAATTTTGCATTATTAATCACCACATACTTCCTTTTCTAAAAAAAATCACCACATACTTAGAGGAAAAACCACAATCGAGATCGGCAAAGAAGGAAATCACCTTGGGCAGCTCAGCGGGGGGGGGGGGGAACACATCCTCGAAGGGGGAAAATTGCTCCTGCAGTGCCACGGGGGCTGTAACCTCAAACGGGGCGTTGACCATCTCAGTAGTGGCCGTGAGCGTATCTGGGGTCGGCTCGGTGGTTGCCTCCATCTTCTTGGAGCTCTTTGTCTCGTGGGGATCAGCCTCCCGCGGCTGCTCCAATATCTGCAGATCTTTGCCTGGTTCTCCTTGGTCCATCATGAAACTGACAAATACTAGGAGACCATTGAAAGGAAAACACAATCGCAATGACAATGAAACAAAAAAGAGAGTGAGGATTAGTTACTGCTTTGCAAAAGTTCCTTTTTTTCTCTGAATGAAAATATACAAACATCACGGATCCGCTTACCTTCCCTTCGTTCGGAGAGAAGAACAGTGGCAGATGCGAGTGTTGCCTTTCTTGAAGACGGTGAGGGAGAAGGGGATTCAGCGAAGAGTGAAATGATGGTTGCTTCGTCCGTCAAACTTACACTGCGGGGAGATCTGGTTTTGTGATACGGCAGCTTGTTACTGCCGCGCTACGACCGGGGTGACTCTCCACCTGCATACTGCCTTCTAATTTGGTGGATGGCATTTGGGCCCGCGCGCTGCATGGCCCGCATGTCGGTGAACAAAAGTATAACGACATTCAGTAGAGGGAGACGTTTCAATGACCTAGGAGGAGCCAGAAGCGGTAGAGTGTCGCCACTGTACTAGTAGTAATTGTTTTTCTCGGTAGCTGTAGAGTGTCTCCACTGTACTAGTAGTAATTGTTTCTCTAGGACCAAGACAAAACAGCGCATCCACACTAGTAAATAGTAAAATCAATTCAAAAGCCCATATATTTACTGAATGAGAGGCGCTACCCACACCCAGCACACCGCCCCCCAAACCTGGGTGCTCTTCTTCCTCCTCGCTCCCACCCACCTCACGTCAGCTCGCTCCACTCGTACCCCCAAATTCCTCACCTCACTCCTATAGAAAACCCCAGCTCCCCTTCTTCCTCACTCCTACAGAATGCGAGGTTACTATTGTCCATCAGGCTTAAGTTTATCAGCAGCATGGTTTTGACGGATGTGTATGTCGAAGAGCAAAAAAAGGAGTTTCAGGTGGGCAAAAGAGCTTCTGAACGTGCCGGGCTTCTATTTACAACATATTGTGGTCATAATCCAGTAAATTTTACGACCCAGGATGTTCATTCTATGGACCTGACCGATCCATTTGACTGTGACTGCCGAAAATAGTGCTGGAGTTAGATGTTGTTGCCCTTTTCAATCTGATTTTTTTGTAAACCTGATGAACAATTAACCCTCGTGCTTTTGTACAGTCTTTAAGCCGGAGGTAGATGTTCCTGCCCTTTTCAACTCGGCTGTGACTGTCATATTTTCTTTGAAATAAGGCAAATGGCTTGCCATTTGTTTAATTTAGAGTGAAATATTGTAACAAATCCCAACCAAGGGAAATAACATCACTCTCGCCGGCTGCTTGAGCTCACTGTGCATTACAGAAGCCAAGTGATTAGCCCCCACCAGCACCCACAAACTTATTTCGAACTAGCACATCAAATGGGCTGTAAATTTTCATAGGAAAGGCTGCATGACCGTGACAGATTTGGATTCTAACATTTGGGACCCGCGAGGAAATAGCCTATCCAAGGTGGTGTCGACTTACTAGCCAGTCAACAAACGATTCTGCCTACCAGCCGTTGGATTGACATCCAACATCTGTCGTGTATCTTCTATCTCTTGTCTTCTTCTTCCTCTAGCCGCCCAAACCAAACCACTCCATCGGCTCCGCCTGCTCCCACCTCCCATGGCTGGCTGCGCCTCCGCCGCCCTACCGTACGTACCCTCCAACATTGGCCAGTCCCTCCCTCTATTACCCCACACGTCTTGTTATTCTCCGGCGACGTCAGCCCCAACACGGACCCGCGCCCGAACCAGTCAACCCTCGTACTCCCCTCCGCCTGCGATTGGACCGTCGCATCTTCAACGGCTCCTGTTCGTTCCGTCCGAGGCCTCGCCGTCGTCCTCCGCCTTGCGGCCTTGGTTCGCTCACCGTGCGCGGTGCGCCGCCCTCTTGCGTTGTCAACATCGTCAACAACCGAGAGGAACAAGGAGATGACTATACGTGGAGAGGAGGACAGTAGGGACCAACCAGCGTCATGGCAGTACGCAAGCAAGTGCCTATATAGTACAAGCCCAAAAATATGGTTCCTCCTAATGGTTGGACATCTGGGGCTCACGCCATTGTCAGCGTAGTCAATAAACGAGAGAATTACACTACGAGCGGCTGACACTAGGGACCCAGCAAGCCGCGCAGTTTTTTAGGAACAAGCAGTTGTTATTTATACTAGTTTTAGCGACGGATCAGGGTAACAACGGGGCTGTGCGGGGGCTGTGGCCCATCTAGCCAGGGTTTTATTTATGTTTACCACATCATGAGCCCAGTTGTCTTTTTTCTTGCTGAAAATGGCTAGCCCAGTTCTATTTTTTAAAAGAAATACCCAAACAAGGCCTACTTGCTTTATCGGCCCTGCTGGGCTGCAAATCTTTCAAGACGAGGAGAGTTTCATTCAGTTTGCCCAGAAATGGGTTGTACATTTTTAAAACACATCAAACCGGGAATTAGTTTCAATTTTTTTTCATTACAAGATATTAAATTCCATTGATTTTTATGCGTGGACAATTATTTGGATTTTATAATTATATATATTATTTTTCAAAATAGTTTGAATGTGAATCGATATTTCTGGATTAAAAATAGTTGACCGCACCAAAATATGCAAAATTTCGTATACTTTTTAACCATGGCCACAATATGGGGTGTAATGCTAACAAAAAGAAGATGGGCCCCAAAAAAATTCTTAAGAATTATCAAATGGGCTGTACATTATTAGAAATAATGGCAGATGGGTTGTATGATATTTCCCACAGATTTGAGGCTGACTTGTGCGCCTACTACAGGTTGACGCGTATGCTTTCATAAAAAAAAGGTTGACGCACACGCAACGCCCTGTCAACTTAGTCAACACACGAGAGCAGTGACTGTTGGATGTCCATCCAATGGCCGTAGTGCTTCTTCAATCATGCTCCAGTTGCTCAACCAAGCGCCGGCGGGGCTGCTGCTCCCTCCTCCCGTGGCCGGCTATGCTGCCGCGCAGGCCTCATGGCCCCACTGTACTCCCATCGCTGGCCTAGCCATCCCTCTACTCACCCACACATGTTGTTATTCTCCGGCGACGGCAGACGAACCAGTAAACCCTCGTACTCCTCCGCGTGGGAAACAACTGCCGAGTATTCCCTGGCTCCGTGTCGTTCCCTTCCTAGGCCTCGCGGTCGTCCACCGCCCTGGTGCTCTCGGCGCGGCCTGGTTAACGTGGTCAATGAACGACATCCATTGGAAGTGGACTGTACGTGGAGTGGCTGACAGCTGGGCCCACAGCCGCACGCAAGGAAATGCCTCCTTATTACGCACAAAATAATGATTCCTCCACCTGACAGCTAGGACCCACAGGAAGGGCCTCTGTATTTCGCGAAAAAACGTTCCCCCCGCTGACAGGTCAAACCCACCAGCTATATCTTCGCATGCAAGGAAGTGCCTCCTTATTACGCCCAAAAAAATAAATACCCCCCTGCTAGCTGGGACCCACCATATTGTTGGGCTGACTTGTGGGCCTACTAAGTTGACGGGCACGGAGGGCTTTGTCAACTTAGTCAATACTCCAGTGACTGTATGATGTCCATCCAACGGCCATAGTGCTTCTTCAACCTCTGGTCTTCTTGCTCCAGCCGCCCAAAGCAGCGCCGGTCGTGCCGCCTGCTCCTGCCTCCCGTGGCCGGCTGTGCTACCGCGGAGGCCTCACCACCCCCATACTACTCTCACCACTGGCCAGGCCATCCCTCCACTCACCCACACCCCCTGTTATTCTCCGATGACGACAGCCTCACACCGCAGCCGAACCAGTGAATGCTCGTACTCCTCTCCGCGTGGGCATCCACTGCCGCGTCTTGCCCGGCTCCGCGTCGTCCCCTTCCTAGGCCTCGCCATCGTGCACTGTCGTGGTGCTCTCGGCGCGGCGTGGTCAATGTGGTCAACGATCGACTTCCATCGGAAGAGTACTGTACGTGGAGAGGCTGACAGCTGGGTCCACGGCAGCCGCAAGGAAGTGCCTCCGTATTACGCGGAAAATAATTATTCCTCCACCTGACAGAGGGGACCCACCGGACGGGCCACCAGTATTTTGCAAAAAAATCGTTTCCCCCTGACTGCTGGGACCCACCGTACGGGCCACCGTATTTCGCGAAAAAACGTTCCCCCCGCTGTCAGCTCGGACCCACCGGAAGTGCCTCCTTATTACACACAAAAAAATGAATACTCCCCCGGCTAGCTGGGACCCACCTTGGTGGGAGGCTGACTTGTGGGCCTACTAAGTTGACGGGAACGAAGGGCTTTGTCAACTTAGTCAATATGAACGATTCTAGCACCACTGACCATACGATGTCCATCCAACGACTGTAGTGCTTCTTCAACCTCTGGTCTTCTTGCTCCAGCCGCCCAAAGCAGCACCGGTCATGCCGCATGCTCCTGCCTCCCGTGGCCGGCTGTGCTGCCGCAGAGGCCTGACCGCCCCTACTATTCCCACCGCTGGCTAGGCCCTGCGGCGACGGCAGCCTCACACCGCAGCCAAACCAGTGAACCCTCGTACTCCTCTCCACGCGGGCTTCCACTGCCGCGTCTTCCCCGGCTCTGCGTCGTCCCCTTCCTAGGCCTCGCCGTCGTCCACCGCCGTGGTGCTCTCCGCATGGCGTGGTCAACGTGGTCAAGGAACGACTTCCATCGGAAGAGTACTGTACGTGGAGAGGCTGACAGCTGGATCCACGGCCACAACCCAGTTTTTTTGTGATTTGCCAAGTAAGTTGCTTTGTCAGGCCTGTTGAGCTGCAAATATTTCAAGACGAGGAGAGCTTTCATTTGGCTAGCTGAGAAAATGGCCCATCAGTTATGAGAAATGGGTTGTACATTTTTAAAACACACCAAACCGGCAATTAGTTTCAAATATCTCTTTTTTCATTTCAAGATTTTAAATTACATTAATTTTTATGTGTGGAGAATTTGTTGGATTTTATATTGATATACATTTATTTTTAAAATCAGTTTGAATGTGAGTCGAAATTTCGGGATTAAAAACAGTTCGGACCACACTGAAATATGCAAAATTTCATATAATTTTTTAACCGTGGCCACAATATGGGCTGTAATGCTAACAAAAAGAATATGGGCTCCAAAAAAACCTTAAGAATTAGCTAATGGGCTGTAAATTATTAGAAATAATGGCAGATGGGTCGTATGCTGTTTTCCATAGATTTGAGGCTTTCCTAAAAAAAGGTTGACGCACAAGCACTGACTGTTGGATGTCCATCCAATGGCCGTCGTGCTTCTTTAATCTCTGCTCTTCCTGCTCCAGCCGCTCAAACAAGCGCTGGCGGGACTGCCTGCTTCGCATGCCTCACCGCCCCACCGCCCCACCGTACTCCCATCGATGGCCTAGCCATCCCTCTACTCACCCACACCTGCTGTTATTCTCCAGCGACGGCGGACGAACCAGTAAACCCTCGTACAGTCGTACTCCCCTCCGCATGGGAAACAACTACCGAGTCTTCCCTGCCTTCGTGTCGTCCCCTTCCTAGGCCTCGCCGTCGTCCACTGCCGTGGTGCTCTCGGCGCGGCGTGGTCAATGTGGTTAACGACCGACTTCCATCGGAAGAGTACTGTGCGTGGAGACGCTGACAGTTGGGTCCACGGCCGCAGCAAGGAAGTGCCTCCTTATTACGCGCAAAATAATTATTCCTCCACCAGACAGCGGGGACCCACCGGACGGGCCACCGTATTTCATGAAAAAAATGTTTCCCCTCTGACTGCTGGGACCCACCAGCTACACCTTCACATGCAAGGAAGTGCGTCCGGGCAAAAAAAAACGATTCCCCCCTGACTGCTGGGACCCACCAGCTACATCTTCGCACGCAAGGAAGTGCCTGACAGTCGGGACCCACCTGGTCGAAGCATACATAGCGTTGTCATTCTGGTCGTGAACATGTACGTACATATATACTGGTGGATGTAGAGGCACGCACGTGTTGTAGTAGAGGCGCGCACGTAGCATGTACATGTATGTACAGCGGGCAGGGTGCAAGAAAGAAAATACGGACACGTATGTGTACATACGGGCGGGGTGTTGAACGCCTACTCGCGCATACGTACAGCGAGGGCTCGTTGACATGGCTGTGTCGGAACGAGAAACAACATCGTCGTCGTGTTCATGGGGAGGCAACGGAATGCGTCGTGTTCATGGGGAGGCAACGGAATGCGTCGTGTTCATCGGGAGGCAAGGGAACGCGTGGGCACCATCCCGCTGGGTCGGAACGGAATGCGTGGTCGTGTTCATCGGGAGGGCTTGGACAGAACAGGCGATGGAAACGAGGCCTGGCGTACCGCAGAACGAAGGAAACGGCCTTGTGTTCGACCGACCACGTTCGAAACGGGATCCTGTACATCAGGAGGGGTCTGGCATACCGCAAAGCGGACGAAACGGACCTCCTACGGTCGAAATGGGGGTCATGTTGATCGGGAGGGGTGTGGCGTACCGCAAAACGGATGAAACGGACCTCCTATGGTCGAAACGGGGGTCCTGTTCATCAGGAGGGGTGTGGCGTACCGCAAAATGGGACTCCACGGCGTACTGTTCATCTCCACTGTCGACCTCCTCCAGCCTCCACGGGCTCCTGTTCATCCAGCCTCCACCGCGCGCTACTCCACCGGCTACTGTTCAACCATCCCTCCACGGGCACCCCTCCACCGTCTACTGTTCATCCAGCCCTCCACACCACGGGGTCCTGTTCAACCACCCCTCCACGGGCACCCCTCCACCGTCTACTTTTCATCCAGCCCTCCACACCACGGGGTCCTGTTCATCCAGAGGCAACGCCACCGCTCACTGTTCATCCAACCCCCCCCCCCCCCCCCCCCCCCCCACCCTTTCCTCCCCCCCCCCCCCCGCAATGCTCAATATTCATCCCAGAGGCAGCATCGATCGGCTTCAGTTAGCAGCAGTAGTGAAGGAATCGCTCGATCGGGTTCAGTTAACAGCCATCGATCGACCACTCGGGTTCAGTAATGCGTAGCTTGTAGTGCAATCGCTCGGGTTCAGTTAGAGCCCAACGCCTCGCACACACGCGCGTACGCGTACGAGAGAAACGCACATCGCTCGGCCCCCGACCTCCCACCGTAACCGGGGACTCCCCGAAATTTTCCTTGCCCTCGCTTCTACCATGGTTTTTTCCGTCATGGACAGCCCAAAGAATGTCATGCAGCTGCGTCTCCGGCCCGCCCAGGACGAAAAGCCCATTTTCTGTCATGATTTTTTGTCATAGAAGTAGGAGCCCACCACATCTATGATGATACCGGGTTTTGTCACAATTATCGTCATAGAAGTGTCATATGTATGACAGAAAAAAATTCGTTCGGCCGAAAATGTCACGGATGTGTCTTTTTTTGTAGTGAGGGGTTCCGGGCATCCCCCGGCAACTACATGGGCCTAATGGTCCAAGAAGGGGACAGATCAGCCCCTATGGGGCTGGTGCGCTCCATGTAGGCTGAAATAAGGGGGAAGGAAAAAGGGGAAGAGAGCAAGGAAGGGGAGCAATTCGGCCTCCCCCTTCCTTCTCTCCTCCCTCCTCCTTCCTTCCCCCACTGGATGAATATGGAAGGGGGAGGCCGAATTGGGAGGTGCCCAAGTAGGATTCCTCCTACTTGGGGCGCGCCATTGGCTTCCTATCCTCCCCTCCAACCTATATATATGAGGGGACGGCACCGCTAGAACACACAACAACGATTGTTAGCCGTGTGCGGCACCCCCCCTCCACAGTTTACGCCTCTGGTCATATTGGCGTAGTGCTTAGGCGAAGCCCTGCGCAGATCACTTCACCATCACCGTCACCACACCGTCGTACTGATGAAACTCTCCCTCGACACTTTGCTGGATCAAGAGTTCGAGGGACGTCATCGAACTGAACGTGTGCAAAACTTGAAGGTGCCGTACATTTGGTGCTTCATCTGTAGGAACGAGAAGAAGTTCGACTACATCAACCGCGTTGTCGAACGCTTCCGCTTTCTGTTTACGAGGGTACGTGGACACACTCTACCCCTCTCGTTGCTATGCATCTCCTAGATAGATCTCGCATGAGCGTAGGATTTTTTTTGGAAATTGCATGCTACGTTCCCCAATAGTGGCATCCGAGCCAGGTCTATGCATAGATGATATGCACGCGTAGAACACAAAGAGTTGTGGGCGGTGATCATCATACTGCTTACCACCAATGTCTTATTTTGATCCGGCGGTGTTGTTGGATGAAGCGGCCCAAACCAACCTTACATGACTACGTTCATGAGACCAATTCCATCGACAGACATGCAACTAGTTTTGCATAAAGGTGGCTAGCGGGTAGGGATGAAAACGATGCGGAAACGGACGAACTGGGTGGTACCATATTTGTTTCAATATTTTTTGCAGAAGCGAAAACAAATACAGAAACCCCGGAAGCGAATACAAAAACAGATACTACCGAAAACAAACACGGAGCGAATATAGAGCGGGCGCGAAAACAGAACTGTGTGTTGACCAAAAATTAAACCCCCTTGAATCATGGAGAAATACAAACAAATTGATGGAATTGATAACATGGCTACAAAATAATATGGTTGTATTGGTAACATAGGGTAGTATTGTAGTAGTACATGGCAATTCCGTATAGGGTCTAGCTAAGCATGTGTGTGGTAGTAAAAGTTGGTACTCAAATGATACATTTTCTCATTCTACTCATTGTGTCATTGCGTGTTGTTTGGTAGTTGGGCTACATAGCATCCATGGGCCTATAGTAGAAACGGAAATTCCATATTAATGTGTTCCACCGAAAAACACCATTCTGTTTTCATTTCCGTTTCCGCATAAAAATTCCGTTACCACTTCCGTTTTTCAAATTTTCATTTCCGTTTTCATACTTCCTCTCCGGTTCCATTTTTGCTCCTGAAAAGCGGAAACTTTCCACTCCATTTTCATCCCTACTGGCGGGTGTCTATTTCTCCAACTTTAGCTGAATCGAATTTGACTGCGGCTGATCCTTGTTGAAGGTTAAAATAGCAAACTTGATAAATCACCGTTGTGGTTTTGATGCGTAGGTAAGAACGGTTCTTGCTAGAAGCCCATAGTAGCCACATAAAACTTGCAACAACTAAGTAGAGGACGTCTAACTTGTTTTTACAGGGTATGTTGTGATGTGATATGGTCAAGACATGATGTGATATACGTTATTGTATGAGATGATATGCCTTATGTGCGTCGCTTTATTGTATGAAATGCAAACGCCATGTAATTGCTTTACTTTATCACTATGCATTAGCGATAGTTGTAGAAGCAATAGTTGGCGAGACGACCACGACACTACGATGGAGATCAAGGTGTCAAGCCAGTGATGATGGAGATCATGACGGTGCTTTGGAGATGGAGATCAAAGGCACAAGATGATGATGGCCATATCATGTCACATATTTTGATTGCATGTGATGTTTATCTTTTATGCATCTTATATTTCTTAGTACGGCGGTAGCATTATAAGATGATCCCTTACTCAAATTTCAAGGTATAAGTGTTCTCCCTGAGTATGCACCGTTGCGACAGTTCGTCGTGCTGAGACACCACATGATGATCGGGTGTGATAGGCTCTAAGTTCATATACAACGGGTGTAAGACAATTTTCCACATGCGGAATACTCAGGTTAAACTTGACGAGTCTAGCATGTACAGACATGGCCTCAGAACACTAGAGACTGAAAGGTCGAACGTGAATCATATAGTAGATATGATCAACATAGATATGTTCACCATTGAAAACTACTCCATCTCACGTGATGATCAAACATGATTTAGTTGATTTGGATCACGTGATCATTTAGATGACTCGAGGGATGTCCATCTAAGTGGGAGTTCTTAAGTAATATGATTAATTGAACTTAATTTATCATGAACTTAGTCCTGATAGTATTTGCATATCTATGTTGTAGATCAATAGCTCGCGTATAGCTCCCCTATTTTATTTTTTATATGTTCCTAGAGAAAACTAAGTTGAAAGATGATAGTAGCAATGATGCGGACTAGGTCTGTGATCTGAGGATTATCCTCATTGCTGCATAGAATAATTATGTCCTTGATGCACCGCTATGTGATAGACCCATTGTAGGAGCAGATGCAGATGTTATGAACATTTGACAAGCTCGGTATGATGACTACTTGATAGTTTAGTGCACCATGCTTTACGGCTTAGAACTGGGACTTCAAAAACGTTTTTGAACGCCATAGAGTGATAACCCACAAGTATAGGGGATCACAATAGTTTTCGAGGGTAGAGTATTCGACCCAAATTTATTAATTCAACACAAGGGGAGCCAAAGAATATTCTAAAGTGTTAGCAGCTGAGTTGTCAATTCAACCACACTTGAAAGACTTACTATTTGCAGCAAAGTATTTAGTAGCAAAGTAGTATGGAAGTTGCTACCTCTTGAGCACTGCGTTGGTTTTCCCCGAAGAGGAAGGGATGATGCAACAAAGTAGCGTAAGTATTTCCCTCAGTTTTTGAGAACCAAGGTATCAATCCAGTAGGAGGCTACGCGCGAGTCCCTCGTACCTGCACAAAACAAATAAATCCTCACGACCAATGCAAATAGGGGTTGTCAATCCCTATAAGGCCACTTACGAGAGTGATATCTGATAGATATGATAAGATAATATTTTTGGTATTTTTATGATAAAGATGCAAAGTAAAATAAAGGCAAAGTAAATAGCAAAGGAAATAACTAAGTAGTAGGAGATTAATATGATGAAGATAGACCCGGGGGCCATAGGTTTCACTAGTGGCTTCTCTTAAGAGCATAAGTGTTCTACGATGGGTGAACAAATTACTGTTGAGCAATTGACAGAATTGAGCATAGTTATGAGAATATCTAGGTATGATCATGCATATAGGCATCACGTCCGAGACAAGTAGACCGACTCCTACCTGCATCTACTACTATTACTCCACTCATCGACCGCTATCCAGCATGCATCGAGAGTATTAAGTTAAAAACGGAGTAACGCCTTAAGCAAGATGACATGATGTAGAGGGATAGACTCATGCAATATGAAGAAAACCTCATCTTGTTATCCTCAATGGCAACAATACAATACGTGCCTTGCTGCCCCTACTGTCACTTGGAAAGGACACCGCAAGATTGAACCAAAAGCTAAGCACTTCTCCCATTGCAAGAAAGATCAATCTAGTAGGCCAAACCAAACTGACAATTCGAAGAGACTTGCAAAGATAACCAATCATACATAAAAGAATTAAGAGAAGATTCAAATATTATTCATAGATAGACTTGATCATAAACCCACAATTCATCAGTCTCAACAAACACACCGCAAAAAGAAGATTACATCGAATAGTTCTCCACAAGAGAGGGGGAGAACATTGTATTGAGATCCAAAAACAGAGAAGAAGCCATCTAGCTACTAACTATGGACCCGCAGGTCTCAGGTAAACTACTCACACTTCATCGGAGGGGCTATGGTGTTGATGTAGAAGCCCTCCGTGATCGATGCCCCCTCCGGCGGAGCTCCAAAACAGGCCCCAAGATGGGATCTCGTGGATACAGAAAGTTGCGGCGATGGAATTAGGGTTTTGGCTCCATATCTGATCGTTTGGGGGTACGTAGGTATATATAGGAGGAAGGAGTACGTCGGTGGAGCAACAACGGGCCCATGAGAGTGGAGGGCGCGCCCCCCTACCTCGTGGCCTCCTCTTTTCTTTCTTGACGTAGGTTCCAAGTCTCCCGGGTCTTGTTCGTTGAGAAAATCACGTTCCCGAAGGTTTCATTCCGTTTGGACTCCGTTTGATATTCGTTTTCTTTGAAACCCTAAAACAGGCAAAAAAACAACAATTCTGGGCTGGGCCTCCGGTTAATAGGTTAGTCCCAAAAATAATATAAAAGTGGATAATAAAGCCCAATAATGTCCAAAACAGTAGATAATATAGCATGGAGCAATCAAAAATTATAGATATGTTGGAGACGTATCATAAGTAACGGTAACGGTGGCAAAAGTAACAATAGAAGTTTTGTAGCATCGTAATAGTGGCAATGGAAGAAGTAACTGAGCAAAGATCATATGAAATGAGCTCGTAGGAAATGGATCAATGATGTATAATTATGTTAGATGCCATTCATCATGCAACAATTATAACATAGGGTAACACAGAACTAGCTCCAGTTCATCGATATAATGTAGGCATGTATTCCGAATGTAGTCATACGTGCTTATGGAAAAGAACTTGTATGGCATCTTTTGTCCTACCCTCCCGTGGCAGCGAGGTCCTATTGGAAACTAAGGGATATTAAGGCCTCCTTTTAATAGAGTACCGGACCAAAGCATTAGCACTTAGTGAATACATGAACTCCTCAAACTACGGTCATCACCGGGAGTGGTCCCGACTATTGTCACTCCCGGGTTGCTGGATCACAACACATAGTAGGTGACTATCACTTGCAAGATAGGATCAAGAACACAAATGTATTCATGAAAACATAAAGGGTTCAGATCTGATATCATGGCAGTCGGGCCCTAGTGACAAGCATTAAGCATAGCAAAGTCATAGCAACATCAATCTTAGAACATAGTGGATACTAGGGATCAAACCCTAACAAAACTAACTCGATTACATGGTAAATATCATCCAACCCATCACGGTCTAGCAAGCCTACGATGGAATTACTCACGAACAGCGGTGAGCATCATGAAATTGGTGATGGAGTATGGTTGATGATGACGATGGCGACAGATTCCCCTCTCCGGAGCCCCAAACGGACTACAAATCTACCCTCCTGAGGAAGAATAGGGCTTAGTGGCGGCTCCGTATCGTGAAACATGATGAATCATTCTCTCTAATTTTTTCTCCCCGAAAGAGAATATATGGAGTTGGAGTTGAGGTCGATGGAGGTCTAGGGGCCCCACAAGGTCAGGGGCGCGCCCCCACACTTGTGGCTAGGGTGTGGGCCCCCTGCTACTGATTCTTTCGGCAATATTTTTTTATTAATTCCAAAACTTGGCCCCGTGAAGTTTCAGGTCATTCCAAGAACTTTCTATTCTGCACAAAAATAACACCATGGCAATTATGCTGAAAACAGCGTCAGTCCGGGTTAGTTCCATTCAAATCATGCAAGTTATAGTCCAAAACAAGGGCAAAAGAGTTTGGAAAATTAGATACCATGGAGATGTATCAACTCTGCCAAGCTTAAACCTTTGCTTGTCCTCAAGCAATTCAGTTGATAAACTGAAAGCGATAAACAAAAACTTTTACAAACTCTATTGGATCTTGTTGTTGCAAATATGTAAAGTCAGAATTCAAGTTTTCAGCAAAGATCATGAACTAACCATATTCACAATAACATTTAGGTCTCACATTTACTCATATCAATGGCATAATCAACTAGCGAGCAATAATAATAAATCTCGGATGACAACACTTTCTCAAACCAATCATGATATGATATAACAAGATGGTACATCACTAGCCCTTTCTGAGACCGCAAAACATAAATGCAGAGCACCCCTCAAGATCAAGGACTGACTAGACATTGTAATTCATGGTAAAAGAGATCCAGTCACAATCATACTCAATATAAATTAATAACAATGCATACAAATGACAGTGGTGCTCTCTAACTGGTGCTTTTTATAATAGGATGATGACTCTGCAATAAAAGTAAATAGATAGGCCCTTCGCAGAGGGAAGCAGGGATTTGCATAGGTGCCAGAGTTCGAGTTTTGAAATAGAGATTGAATAATATTTTGAGCGGTATGCTTTCATTGTCAACATAACAACCAAGAGATCTCAGTATCTTCCATGCTACATACATTATAGGCGGTTCCCAAATAGAATGGTAAAGTTTATACTCCCCCACCACCAACAAGCACACTCCATGGCTGGTCCGAAACAACGGGTACCGTCCAACTAACAATAGTCCTGGGGGAGTTTTGTTTGCAATTGTTTTGATTTGATTTGCTTTCAGCATGGGACTGGGCATCCCGGTTACCAGCCATTTTCTCGTGAATGATGAGCGGAGTCCACTCATCGTGAGAATAACACACCTAGCATGGAAGATATTGACAGCCCTAGTTGGTACATGAGCTATTCGAGCATACAAAATAGATTATTATTTGAAGTTTTAGAGGTTGGCACTTGCAAATTTACTTGGAACGGTAGGTAAATACCGCATATAGGAAGGTATGGTGGACTCATATGGAACAACTTTGGGTTTTATGGAAGTGGATGCACAAGCAGTATTCCCGCTTAGGACAAGTGAAGGCCAGGAAGAGATTGGGAAGCGACCAACTATAGAGTGACAACAGTCATAAACATGCATTCAGATTAACCAACATTGAATGCAAGCATGAGTAGGATATAAATCACCATGGACATAAATATTGTAGAGGCTATGTTGATTTTGTTTCAACTACATGCGTGAACATGTGCCAAGTCAAGCCACTCGAATCATTCAAAGGAGGATACCATCCTATCATACTATATCACAACCATTTTAATTTCCATGTTGGCATGCAAGGTAAACCATTATAAACTCCGAGCTAATTAAGCATGGCATGAGTAATTATAATCTCTAATTGTCATTGCAAACATGTTTCATTCATAATAGGGTGAATCAGGAACGATGAACTAATTATATTTACAAAAACAAGATAGATTGAGTTCATACCAGCTTTTCCTTATCTCAATCATTTCATCATATATCGTCATTATTGCCTTTCACTTGCATGACCGAATGGTGTGGATAATAATAAGAGTGCACGTGCATTGGACTAAGCTGGAATCTGCAAACATTAGTCAAGGGAGAAGACAAGGTAATATGGGCTCTTTGTTAGATCAACAATAATGCATATGAGATCCACTCAACATTTTTATAGTGGTCTTCTCCTCTTGACCCCCAAAGAAAAAAAAAAGAATTTCAAAGAAACACACTGAAATATTTTTGGAGTTTTTTGTTTTTCTAAGGAAGGTAAAACAAGAACAAGAAAAACTATTTACACAGGAAAGCTCCCAGCAAGCAAAAGAAGAACGAGAAATCTTTTTGGGTTTTCTTTTAATTTTGCTACTACTAAGCATGCATAGAGAGTAAACTAACTACAACATTTTTTTGTTTTTCTTAAGGTTTATCGAACACACAAGAAGAAATCAAGAAAAAGGAAATAAACTAACATGGATAATACAATGAAAAAGTATGAGCACCAACAACTGAAATAAGTGTGTGAACATGAATATAATGTCGGTGAGAAATACGTACTCCCCCAAGCTTAGGCTTTCGGCCTAAGTTGGTCTATGCCCACAGATCAAAGTAGTTCTCTCTGGTGCTCTAGTGTACTGAGGAGGATCCTGGGGGTTCCACTAGTTAGCGAGCTCATGTGGATCCCACTGATAAATAGACTCCTAGTATGGATCAGGTGATGCCTCTGGCTCAGGAGGTGGGGATCGTGTCCCCTCCCAGTATGCATGAATGTACGCGGGCAAAACAAAGTACCTGCCTGAATGAATATCAAACAAAACTGGTGCATGCAAGGTAATAATCCGAAAAGTATTCTCGCTAAATACCAAGTTATAAATAAGTCTCTTTTTCTCATCATGGCGAATAAACTTATGTGCTACCATGTTGTCATAATCTAAATGTATAGTGGGTAGCAATTTCTCCTCTTTTTCATAGTGCCTAATGGGTATCTCAAAATGTTTAGCAAGTCAGGAGGCGAAGATGCCTCCGATAATAGGACCCTTTGCACGGTTCATACTCAACCATTTAGCAACCATAGCGCCAAACTGTAAGTTCTATCTCTATGTAAAGTGTGGCGCAAAACGGCGAGGTCAGGGGCACTAAGGCCTCCACTCTCTCCACGACCAATTAAAATCTCCCAGCAAATAATGAGTAATAGCGTAAAGCGGGAAGATGTATAGTAGATACTCTCGCTCCCGACACTCCTCTACCTTCCCCTATGGTAATTTCATGAATAAGGCCTTCCACATCACAAGGACGTGGTTCCTCGACGCTACCTTCATAAGGTAATTTACAAACCTGACAAAAGTCATAAAGCGTCATTTCTTTGTACTCATCATATAAGTGAAAGTCTACCGTGGGTGGTGATTCCGAGCATGAAAGTGAAAATTTTGCATGAAAGTATTAGTGAGTAGGAGATACTGATTACACCGGTCGAGGAGGAAGTTGGTGATGCCTGCATTCCCAGCCAAATAATAGAAATCATCATAAATCCTGGCTGCTTGTAAGAATACATCACATGGCCATTCACACGGCCAAATTTCCGCTGTGGGAGGAAGATTATACTTGGGTTTTTCCTTCTCCTCATTTTATTTTTCCTTCGAACCCTAGCTCGAGGAGCTTCTCAACAATATCCTCAACATTTTCTTCCTCTGAAAAATTTCTAATAATTTTAGTGACTTAAAATAAAAGTGAGTCAAACTCAATAAAATTGATAGCAACTAGTCCCACAAGTGCCTAGAGGCTATATCATGCATCAAACTACTTTGGACCATATAAATTTAACATGCAAGCTCAAGAATAGGGTCACCACAGCAAGAAAAAAAATTGCAATGAATAAAGCACTAGAAAAAACTAATTGGACCAATGGAGGATTCACATACCGAAGAACAATCCCCCAAAGCCGTTTTGTGAATGGAGCTTTGAGCAAGGAGATCGAAAATGGCAGCACGATGAGCAAGAACACGAGTTTGAGAAATGGAGTGACTTTTTCTGGAGGAAGAAGGAGTGGATGGGTGCTGGAATAAGTAGAGGGAGCACGTGGGGCCCACAAGGTCAGGGGAGCGCCCTCCACCCTTGTGGCCAGCTGGTGAGCCCCCCTGGTGTGTTCTTTGCACCAAAAATTCTAAAATATTCTATAAAAAATCATATCAAATATTCAGGGGGAGAACTTTTATTTTCGGGAAATTTTTTATTGCTTGGATAATTCAGAAACTAGATAGAAAATACTATATTTGCTTTATTTAAACTAAATAACATAAATTCATCCATCTCATGGTCATCAAGAGGAATCCATTAACAAGGTTGATCAAGTCTTATTAACAAACTTCTTCCGAATGACATGAAACCGGAGAACTTTTGAATAACACTAGGTTACCTCAACGGGGATATGCATGTCCCCAATAATAAGAATATCATATTTCTTTTTGACAGTAGGTAGAGGGAATTCAAAACCTCCAATAGTAATAGTTGAAACTTTTTCGATAGAATTGATAGTATGAACTTGAGGTTGTTTCTTCGGAAAGTGTACCATATGCTCATTACCATTAACATGAAAAGTGACATTGCCTTTGTTGCAATCAATAACATCCCCTAGAGTATTCAAAAAGGGTCTACCAAGGATAATCGACATACTGTCATCCTCAGGAATATCAAGGATAACAAAGTCCATTAGAATTGTAACGTTTGCAACCACAACAGGCACATCCTCACAAATACCAATGGGTATACCAGTTGATTTATCAGCCATTTGCAAAGAAATTTCAGTAGGTGTCAACTTATTCAATTCAAGTCTACGATACAAAGAGAAAGGCATAACACTAACACCGGCTCCAAGATCACATAAAGCAGTTTTAACATAGTTTCTTTTAATGGAGCATGGTATAGTTGGTACTCTTGGATCTCCAAGTTTCTTTGGTATTCCACCCTTAAAAGTATAATTAGCAAGCATGGTGGAAATTTCAGCTTCCACCATCTTTCTTTTATTAGTAACAATTTCTTTCATGTCCTTAGCATAAGGAGGCATTTTAAACAAATCAGTCAAATGCATACGCAAAAAGATAGGTCTAATCATTTCAGCAAAGCACTCAAAATCCTCATCATCCCTTTTCTTGGATGGCTTAGGAGGAATGGGCATAAGTTTCTGAACCCATGGTTCTCTTTCTTTACCGTGTTTCCTAGCAACAAAGTCTTTCTTATCATAACGTTCATTCTTTGATTGTGGGTTATCAAGATCAACAGCAGGTTCAGTCTCTACATCATTATCATTACTAGGTTGAGCATCAACATGAACACCATCATTAACATTAGCACTAGATTCATGTTCATTACCAGACTGTGTCTCAACATTAGAAATAGAAATATCATTGGGATTCTCATGTGTATCTATAGCATGCAAAGTCCTATTAGCTTTCTTTTTTCTTTTTGGTATTAGGAGTAGGTGCATCAGTATTAACTCTCTGAGAATCTTGCTCAACTCTCTTAGGATGGCCCTTAGGATACAAAGGTTCCTAGGTCATTTTACCACCTCTAGTCATAACCATAACAGCATTATCATTATTCTAACTATTCAACTCATTAAGCAAATCATCCTGAGCTTTAAGTACTTGTTCTACTTAAGTTGTAACCATGGAAGCATGTTTACTAATAAGCTTAAGGTCATTAACAGTTCTACTCATATAATCATCTAGGTGGTCAAGCATGTAAGCATTACGTTTCAATTGTCTACTAACATAAGCATTGAAGTTCTCTTGTTTAACAATGAAATTATCAAACTCATCCAAGCATTGTCTAGCATACATATGCTACCTCTTGAGCATGTGTTGGTTTTCCCTTGAAGAGGAAAGGGTGGTGCAGCAAAGCAGCGTAAGTATTTCCCTCAGTTTTGAGAACCAAGGTATCAATCTAGTAGGAGGTCACACACAAGTCGCCTCGTACCTACACAAACAAATAGGAACGTTGCAACCAACACGATAAAGGGGTTGTCAATCCCTTCATGGCCACTTGCAAAAGTGAGATATGACAGAGATAATAAGATAAATATTTTTGGTATTTTTATGATATCGATTGGAAAGTAAAGATCGCAAAATAAAAGATGGAAGAAATAGTAAATTGATAGGCAAGTAATATGATGGAAGATAGACTCGGGGGCCATAGGTTTCACTAGTGGCTTCTCTCAAGATAGCATAATTTATGGTGGGTGAACGAATTACTATCAAGCAATTGATAGAAAAGTGCATAGTTATTGGAATATCTAGGCATGATCATGTATATAGGCATCACATCCGCGATAATTAGACTGAAACGATTCTGCATCTACTACTATTACTCCACACATCGACCACTATCCAGCATGCATCTAGAGTATTAAGTTCATAAGAACAGAGTAACGCATTAGGCAAGATGACATGATGTAGAGGGATAAACTCAAGCAATATGATATAAACCCCATCTTTTTATCCTCGATGGAAACAATACAATACGTGCCTTGCTACCCCTGCTGTCACTGGGAAGGGACACCGCAAGACTGAACCCAAAGCTAAGCACTTCTCCCATTGCTTGAAAGATCAATCTAGTAGGCCAAACCAAACTGATAATTCGAAGAGATCTGCAAAGATATCAAATCATACATAAAAGAATTCAGAGAAGAACCAAATATTGTTCGTAGATAATCTTGATCATAAACCCACAATTTATTGGATCTCGACAAACACACCGCAAAAAAATTATATCGAGTAGATCTCCAAGAGAATCGAGGAGAACTTTGTATTGAGATCCAAAGAGAGAGAAGAAGCCATCTAGCTAATAACTATGGACCCGAAGGTCTACGGTAAACTACTCACACATCATCGGAGAGGCTATGGTGTTGATGCAGAAGCCCTCCATGATCGATTCCCCCTCCGGCAGAGCGCCAGAAAAGGCCCCAAGATGGGATCTCACGGGTACAGAAGGTTGCGGCGATGGAAATAGGGCTTCGTGGTGCTCCTGATGTTTTCAGGGTATATGAGTATATATAGGTGAAAGAACTAGGTTAGGGGAGCCACGAGGGGCCCACGAGGGTGCAGGGCGCGCCTGCCCCCCTGGGCGCGCTTCCCTGCCTCGTGGCCACCTTGTTGCTTCCTTGACGTCCACTCTAAGTCTCCTAGATTGCATTTGTTCCAAATATAACTCTCCCGAAGGTTTTATTCCGTTTGGATTCCGTTTGATATTCCTTTTTCTGCGAAACATTAAAATAGGCAAAAAACAACAATTTGCACTGAGCCTTGGGTTAGTAGATTAGTCCCAAAATAATATATAAGTGCTTAGTAAATCCCATTAAACATCCAAAACAGATAATACAATAGCATGGAACAATCAAAAATTATAGATACATTGGAGACGTATCAAGCATCCGCAAGTTTAATTCCTACTCGTCCTCGAGTAGATAAATGGGAAAAACAGAATTTTTTATGTGGAATGCTACCTAGCTTAATTCTCAATGTAATTTTCTTTATTATGGCATGAATATTCAGATCCGAAAGATTCAAGATAAAAGTTTAATATTGACATAAAAATAATAATACTTCAAGCATACTAACTAAGCAATTATGTCTTCTCAAAATAACATGGCCAAAGAAAGCTTATCCCTACAAAATAATATAGTTTGGCTATGCTTCATTTTTGTCACACAAAAATGCTCTCATCATGCACAACCCCGATGACAAGCCAAGCAATTGTTTCATACTTTAGTTATCTCAAAAAAAATTCAACTTTCACGCAATACATGAGCGTGAGCCATGGACATAGCACTATGGGTGGAATAGAATATAATGATGGGGGTTGTGTGGAGAAGACAAAAAGGAGAAAGTCTCACATTGACGTGGCTAATCAATGGGCTATGGAGATGCCCATCAATTGATGTCAATGCAAGGAGTAGGGATTGCCATGCAACAGATGCACTATATCTATAAATGTATGAAAGCTCAACAAAAGAAACTAAGCGGGTGTACATCCAACTTGCTTGCTCACGAAGACCTAGGGCATTTGAGGAAGCCCATTGTTGGAGTATACAAGCCAAGTTCTATAATGAAAAATTCCCACTAGTATATGAAAGTGACAACATAGGAAACTCTCTACCATGAAGATCACGGTGCTACTTTGAAGCACAAGTGTGGAAAATGATAGTAGCATTGCCCCTTCTCTCTTTTTCTCTCTTTTTTCTTTTTTTAGCCTTCTTTTTTTGCCTTTCTCTCTTTTTTTTGATATCATAGATATTTCCTCACATGGGACAACGCTCTAATAATGATGATCGTCACACTTCTATTTATTTAATACTCATTGATTACAACTCGATACTAGAACAAGATATGACTATATGAATGCCTCCGGCGGTGTACCGGGATTGGCAATGAATCAAGAGTGACATGTATGATAAATTATGCATGGTGGCTTTGCCACAAATACGATGTCAACTACATGATCATGCAAGGCAATATGACAATGATGATGTGTGTCATGATGAACGGAATGGTGGAAAGTTGCATGGCAATATATCTCGGAATGGCTATGGAAATGCCATGATAGGTAGGTATGGTGGCTGTTTTGAGGAAGATATAAGGAGGTTCGTGTGTGATAGAGCATGTCATATCACGGGGGTTGGATGCACCGGCGAAGTTTGCACCAACTCTCAAGGTGAGAAAGGGCAATGCACGGTACCGAAGAGGCTAGCAATGATGGAAGGGTGAGAGTGCGTATAATCCATGGACTCAACATTAGTCATAAAGAACTCACATACTTATTGCAAAAATGTACAAGTCAACAAAAACCAAGTATTACGCGCATGCTCCTAGGGGGATAGATTTGTAGGAAAAGACCATTGCTCGTCCTCGACCGCCACTCATAAGGATGACAATCAAAGAACACCTCATGTTTCAAATTTGTCACACAAAGGTTACCATACGTGCATGCTACGGGACTAGCAAACCTCAAAACAGGTATTTCTAAATTTCACAATTACTCAACTAGCACAACTCTAGTATCACCATCTTCATATCTCGAAACAATCATCAAGTATCAAACTTCTCATAGTATTCCATGCACTTTTATGGAAGTTTTTATTATACCCATCTTGGATGCCTATCATATTAGGACAGAATTTATAACCAAAGAAAATTACCATGCTGTTCTAAAGGACTCTCAAAATAATATAAGTGAAGCATGAGAGATCAATTATTTCTATAAAATAAAACCACCACTGTGCTCTAAAAGATATAAGTGAAGCACTAGAGCAAAACTATCTAGCTCAAAAGATATAAGTGAAGGACATAGAGTATTCTAATAAATTACGATTCATGTGTGTCTCTCCCAAAAGGTGTTTACAGAAAGGATGACTGTGGTAAACTAAAAAGCAAAGACTCAAATCATACAAGACGCTCCAATAAAAACACATATCATGTAGTGAATAAAAATATAGCCTCAAGTAAAGTTACCGATGGATGAAGACAAAAGAGGGGATGCCTTCCGGGGCATCCCCAAGCTTAGGCTTTTGGTTGTCCTTTAATTTTAAATTGGGGTGCCTTGGGAATTCCCAATATTAGGCTCTTTCCACTCCCTATTCCAAAATCCATAAAATCCTTACCCAAAACTTGAAAACTTCACAACACAAAACTCAACAGAAAATCTCATCAGCTCTGTTAGTAAAATAAAACAAACCACCACTTAAAGGTACTTTAATGAACTCATTCTTTATTTATATTGGTGTTAAAACTACTGTACTCCAACTTCTCTATGGTTCATACCCCCCGATACTAGCCATAGATTCATCAAAATAAGCAAACAACACACGAAAAACAGAATGTGTCAAAAACAGAACAGTCTGTAGTAATCTGTATCAAACGTATACTTATGGAACCCCAAAAATTCTGAAATAAATTTTTGGACGTGAGGAATTTATCTATTAATCATCCGCAAAAAGAATCAACTTAATATCACTCTCCAGTAAAACATAGAAGCTAATCTCGTGAGCACTAAAGTTTCTGTTTTTACAGCAAGATCGCAAAGACTTTCCCCAAGTCTTCCCAAAGATTCTACTTGGCACAAACACTAAGTAAAACACAAAAACACAACCATAAAACAGGCTAGATGAATTATTTATTACTAAACAGGAACAAAAATAAAATTGGGTTGCCTCCCAACAAGCGCTATCATTTAACGCCCCTAGCTAGGCATAAAAGCAAGAATAGATCTAGGTATTATCATCTTTGATTTTTTTTAGCGGAGTCATGCTTGAATTCGGGAGGTTCTTTATGTTTCCCTTCATATTCGGGAATTTTTAAATCTAAAGAATCCAACCGCTTATTGCAAAGGGTAATCAACATATTCATGCGGTGAAGGTTTCCGCTAACACTCTTAAGAGGTTCAAGAGACTTTTGTAAAATTTTCGTTACTTCGCAAATCTTCTCAAAAACTTGTGTCTCTTCCTCGGTATGATGTGGCCCCTTTTGCTGAGGTAGTGTTCCCACTATTCCCTCTATGATTTCATGAGCAAAACTGGGATCAATTTCGATAAAATTTCCTTTGGCAATGCAATCCAAGAGTTGTCTATGGGACATATTTAGTCCAACATAAAAATTGCGAAGTAAAATTCTAAAATTCACCTCTAAGGTGCAATTACGATAAGGTTCCATCATCCTATACCAAGCGTCTTTTAAATTTTCTCCTTGCCTTTATTTGAAGTGAAGAACTTCAAACTCGGGAGACAAGGGAGCAGATAAGGGACTGGCCATGACGGCGAAACAAACGATCTAACACACGGACACAAGAAGCAAGCGAAAAGAGATGAACGGAAAAAGAGGGCGAATAAAATGCAAGGGTGAAGTGGGGGAGAGGAAAACGAGAGGCAAATGGCAAATAATGTAATGCGAGGGATAAGAGTTTGTGATGGGTACTTGGTATGTCTTGACTTGGCGTAATCCTCCCCAGCAACGGCGCCAGAAATCCTTCTTGCTACCTCTTGAGCATGTGTTGGTTTTCCCTTGAAGAGAAAAGGGTGATGCAGCAAAGCAACATAAGTATTTCCCTCAGTTTTGAGAACCAAGGTATCAATCTAGTAGGAGGTCACACACAAGTCGCCTCGTACCTACACAAACAAATAAGAACCTTGCAACCAACGCGATAAAGGGGTTGTCAATCCCTTCACGGCCACTTGCAAAAGTGAGATATGATAGAGATAATAAGATAAATATTTTTGGTACTTTTATGATATAGATTGCAAAGTAAAGATTGCAAAATAAAAGATGGAAGAAATAGTAAATTGATAGGCAAGTAATATGATGGAAGATAGACCCGGGGGCCATAGGTTTCACTAGTGGCTTCTCTCAAGATAGCATAATTTACGGTGGGTGAACGAATTACTATCGAGCAATTGATAGAAAAGCGCATAGTTATGAGAATATCTAGGCATGATCATGTATATAGGCATCACGTCCGCGACAAGTAGACTGAAACGATTCTGCATCTACTACTATTACTCCACACATCGACCGCTATCCAGCATGCATCTAGAGTATTAAGTTCATAAGAACATAGTAATGCATTAGGAAAGATGACATGATGTAGAGGGATAAACTCAAGCAATATGGTATAAAACTATAACATCCCAAATTTTCAATTTGGAATGTTAGACATTAGATCATCAATGCATATCATATTTTATTTGCTTTTGGTTTGATCCTAGAAATTTCTACGCAACTCAAGGACCCACGGAGAGAGTTGGGGAATTCATTATTTTCATATTTGAGTTTTCTCAAATTTTGAGAATAGGATCATTTGATTTTAATTATTTTATCATCAATTTATTTTGCATGTAGGCCCCAAATAAATGTTCACCTTGTGCGGCTTGATTTTAGAAGCCCGGGAAAATTTATTTCGGGATTTTTGGAGTTCGTTTAGTATTTCTTTTATTTGTTTTTCTGCATGGAATAATTAAAAAAAATGCGAACCGACTTCGGGCCGTACCCGAGCGGGACACCGCCCCGGGGCAGCCTTTAAATACCGCCGCCCCGAGCCGCCCCAGCCCACCGCGCCCGAAATCAGAGCCGCTGCCGCCGCCCGCCGCCGGACCCAGGTTAACCTCGTTTTCGCCGTCGTTTAAAAAAAGTCGCGGTTAAAAAAAGTCGCGGTTTTTTTAGTTTCGGTTTTTTTAAATAGATCGGTTTTATGATTTATTTAATTAGCGAGTGTTCGTACGTTCGTTCGTTCTAGCGAACGTTCGTCGTTTTTTTTTCTCGGATTAAATCCGTGATTTTTCTGATCGCGATTCCTGATCCGATTTTCGTTTTAGTATAACTTTTCACTCAGTTATCGGAATCAGGCGATTCAAGCGCCTGGAGTTTCGTCTCGAAACCCTCTAACCGTTTAACCAAATTAAACAAGTTTTTGCCACTGTAAAAATTGCCCTATATCCAGAATAGTAAACGAAGCCTGTTTCTTTTGCCGTTTGACTTTCATTGCTTTGTTGGATTTGATTCTTTTTGCAAACCGGAGTTCTTAAGTTGAACCTTCTGGTTAGATCTCTTATTCGAGTTGTACCTGTGCATTAGATGAATACTTATTGTATGCTTGTTTGTTTGTCTGTGATAGAATACCCGGAGTGCGCCGTCTGTTACTTCGAATTTCTAGGTTTCGCGGATCATCAGCAAGGCTAGTAACACTTTGATCATAACTTCTACTACCCAGTTTTATTGCATTAGATCAATCCTCAAACATTGCATGATTAGGATCTAATTAAATTGTGGGATGGGAAGTAGTTGAGGTAGTACCTATTACCTGTTGTAGTATCAAACCTTTGGGAGTTACTTCTACGTTTGCTTACTATTATGCCATGTTATGCTAGTAGACGTGGATTGGGTGAGTGATATCCATGACAGATGTGAGTTTGTTAATTAATGGTTTATCTAAGGTGGCAACTTAAATACACATCTGGGTGGATTGAGGTACTTGGGTATTCCAGGATTGCCTGTTTTTCTTTATGGTCCGCCACCCAGGCCCAAAGGGATCATGAGATTTTTCATACTAGAAACTTCCGTGTGCAGCCACAAGCTATTATGGGCTCTAGCATAGTTGATTAAGTTGTGCGAACTCTTACAGGGTAGACTAGCAGATGTAGGGGAAAGTAGGTGTAACGGTCTATCCATCGTAAGGTGCTACCGCTTCTGAAAGACTATGTCTCGGTCATCCATTTCTCAAACACCGTGTAGTGCGAGAAACCAAACAGAGGCGATCGAGTCTTGTGGGGAAAAGTGCGCAAACCTCTGCAGAGTGTATAAACTAATCATGGTTAGCCATGTCCCCGGTTATGGACATCTTGAGTATCTAGTACTTGGATTATCATGTGAATCTCAACATGTTACTCTAAATTAATTTTGTTGGGTTTTATTTAATGATGATGCTTAATTGGGATTGAGAATGCTGTCAACCATTCTCAATGTTGAACAACTACCCTGATAGTTAAATAAAGTTTATTCCTTTGTAGTAGGGAAAAATTGGCTTTATGCAAAACTGTAACCATAGAGCTTTCCACCAGCCAAATATGCATATAGAATAGCCTGATTCATTCCATTACTCTCTATGTGTTACTTTGCCAGCATATTCCATGTGCTGACCCGTTTCGGGCTGCAACGTTAATGTTGCAGACTTTTCAGACGACGATTAAGGAGTTTTTAGGTCGTGGTTCTATACTCAATGATGCCGTTGGAGTTGATGGACTCACTTATCTTCCAAGTCTTCTGCTGTTATCGTTATTAGATGGCCTTAAGCCATATTTATTGTAATAAGTTCTCTACTGAGACACTCGATGTAATAAGTGTGTGATTGCTACTCTGTTATAAATCCTCCGAGTACTGTGTGGTGTCAGCATTACTGATCCAGGGATGACACCTGAGCACAGAGATCAGACCGTTTGAGGTCTGGTCGCTACAAAAACCCACCTTTTTATCCTCGATGGCAACAATACAATACGTGCCTTGCTGCCCCTGTTGTCACTGGGAAAGGACACCACAAGATTGAACCCAAAGCTAAGCACTTCTCCCATTGCAAGAAAGATCAATCTAGTAGGCCAAACCAAACTGATAATTCGAAGAGACTTGCAAAGATATCAAATCATACATAAAAGAATTCAGAGAAGAACCAAATATTGTTCATAGATAATTTTGATCATAAACCCACAATTCATCGGATCTCGACAAACACACCGCAAAAAGAATTACATCGAATAGATCTCCAAGAGAATCGAGGAGAACTTTGTATTGAGATCCAAAGAGAGAGGAGAAGCCATCTAGCTAATAACTATGGACCCGAAGGTCTGTGGTAAACTTCTCACACATCATCGGAGAGGCTATGGTGTTGATGTAGAAGCCCTCTGTGATCGATTCCCCCTCTGGAAGAGTGCCGGAAAAGGCCCCAAGATGGGATCTCACGGGTGCAGAAGGTTGCAGCGGTGGAAATAGGGTTTCGTGGTGCTCCTGGATGTTTTCAGGGTATATGAGTATATATAGGCGAAAGAACTAGGTTAGGGGAGCCACGAGGGTGGGAAGCGTGCCTCCCTGCCTCGTGGCCGCCTTGTTTCTTCCTTGACGTCCACTCCAAGTCTCCTAGATTGCGTTTGTTCCAAAAATAACTCTCCCGAAGGTTTCATTCCGTTTGGATTCCGTTTGACATTCCATTTCTGCGAAACATTAAAATAGGCAAAAAAAACAGCAATTCGCACTGGGCCTTGGGTTAGTAGGTTAGTCCCAAAAATAATATAAAAGTGCTTAATAAAGCCTATTAAACATCCAAATAGATAATATAATATCATGGAACAATAAAAAATTATAGATACGTTGGAGACGTATCAACTTATTACAAGGAATATCACCTTTATCAAATCTACGGAGAGAGTTTACCTCTACTACCTTTGTCGACTTATCAAGACCATGTATTTCTTCAATAGGTGGTAGATTCTTAACATCTTCAGCTTTAATACCTTTTTCTTTCATACATTTCTTTGCCTCTTGCATATCTTCAGGGCAGAGAAATAGAATACCCCTTTTCTTAGGAGTTGGCTTCGGAGTTGGTTCAGGAAGTGTCCAATCATTTTCATTACTCATTATATTATTCAATAGCAAATCAGCTTGCTCAATAGTTCTTGCCCTGAAAACACAACCAACACAACTATCCAGGTGGTCTCTGGAAGCATCGGTTAGTCCATATTAAGTAATTGGAGAAGCCTCCCCCAAGCTTGTGGGGGACTCTCTTCTTCAATTTGCGCAAAAATAAATATTTCCTTTAAAGAAGCTTGTTTCTTATGAGCGAGAAATATTTTACAGAGAAGTGAGAAATCATATCCTGGGGACTACGCACACAACCAGGAGCAAGAGAATTAAACCATATTTTAGCATCACCCTTTTATGAGAAAGGAAACAATTTGAGAATATAGTAATAGCAGATTTTTCCTCGTGAGCAAATAGGGTGGCTATATCATTCAATTTAGTAAGATGTGCCACAACAGTTTCAGATTCATAACCATAGAAAGGATCAGATTCAACCAAAGTAATTAACTCAGGATCGACAAAGAATTCATAATCCTTATCAGTAACAAAGATAGGCGAAGTAGCAAAAATGGGATCATATTTCATTCTAGCATTCAAGGATTTTTCTTTCAGCTTAGCTAACAATTTCTTAAGATCTTTTCTATCATTGCAAGCAAAGAAATCTCTAGCAGTTTCTTCATCCATAACATAACCCTCAGGAACAACAGGCAATTCATATCTAGGGGGAGAATCAAATCATCATTTTCAATAATTTCATCAGTTTCAGTAATTTCATTCTCTCTAGCCCTAGCAAGTTGTTCATCAAGAAATTCACCTAGTGGCACAGTATTATCAAGCAGAGTAGTAGTTTCATCATAAGCATCATGCATAGCAGAAAGTGGCATCATCAATAACATGCGACATATCTGAATCAATAGCATGTGTAGGTGTCGCAAGTTTAATCAAAACAGAAGGAGAATCAAGTGCAGAGCTAGATGGCAGTTCCTTACCTCCTCTCGTAGTTGAGGAAAAAATCTTGGTTTTGTGATCTTTCAAATTCCTCATAGTGATTGATACGTCTCCATCGTATCTACTTTTCCAAACACTTTTGCCCTTGTTTTTGACTCTAACTTGCATGATTTGAATGAACTAACCCGGACTGACGCTGTTTTCAGCAGAACTGCCATGGTATTATTTATGTGTAGAAACAAAAGTTCTCGGAATGACCTGAAACTTCACGGAGATTATTTTTGGAAATAATAAAAAATACTGGCAAAAGATCAAGGCCAGGGGGGCCACACCCTAGCCACGAGGGTGGGGGCGCGCCCCCCACCTCGTGGGCCCCTTGGAGCTCCTCCGACCTCAACTCCAACTCTATATATTCACTTTCGGGGAGAAAAAATCAAGGATAAATATTCATCGCGTTTTACGATACAGAGCCGCCGCCAAGCCCTAAACTCTCTCGGGAGGGCTGATCTACAGTCCGTTCGGGGCTTCGGAGAGGGGAATCCGTCGCCATCATCATCATCAACCATCCTCCATCACTAATTTCATGATGCTCACCGCCGTGCGTGAGTAATTCCATCGTAGGCTTGCTGGACGGTGATGGGTTGGATGAGATCCATCATGTAATCGAGTTAGTTTTGTTAGGGTTTGATCCCTAGTATCCACTATGTTCTGAGATTGATGTTGCTATGACTTTGCTATGCTTAATGCTTGTCACTAGGGCCCGAGTGCCATGATTTCAGATCTGAACCTATTATGTTTTCATCAATATATGAGAGTTCTTGATACTATCTTGCAAGTCTATAGTCACCTACTATGTGTTATGATCCGGCAATCCCGAAGTGACAATAATCGAGACCACTCCCGGTGATGACCGTAGTTTGAGGAGTTCATGTATTCACTATGTGTTAATGCTTTGGTCTAGTACTCTATTAAAAGGAGGCCTTAGTATCCCTTAGTTTCTGGTAGGACCCCGCTGCCACGGGAGGGTAGGACAAAAGATGTCATGCAAGTTCTTTTCCATAAGCATGTATGACTATATTCGGAATACATGCCTACATTACATTGATGAATTGGAGCTAGTTCTGTGCACCCTAGGTTATGACTGTTACATGATGAACCACATCTGGCATAATTCTCTATCACCGATCCATTGCCTACGAGCTTTCCATATACTGTTCTTCGCTTATTTACTTTTCCATTGCTATTGTTACAATCACTACAAAATACCAAAAATATTACTTTTGCTACCGTTACCACTACTATCATATTACTTTGCTACTAAATACTTTGCTGTAGATATTAAGTTTCCAGGCATGGTTGAATTGACAACTCAGCTGCTAATACTTGAGAATATTCTTTGGTTCCCCTTATGTCGAATCAATAAATTTGGGTTGAATACTCTACCCTCGAAAACTATTGCGATACCCTATACTTGTGGGTTATCAAGACTATTTTCTGGCGCCGTTGTCGGGGAGCATAGCTCTATTCTTTGAGTCACTTGGTATTTATATCTGCTGGTCACTATGAAGAACTTGATAGACGCTAAGACAACAATTTATCCCTCGACTACGAGGGGAGGTAAGGAATTGCCATCTAGCTCTGCACTTGATTCAACTTCTGTTTTGAGTAAGCTTGCGACACCTAAACCTGCTTCTGCTACTCGTTTTGATATGTCGCATGTTATTGATGATGCCACTTCTGCTATGCATGATACCTATGATGAAACTGCTTCTATGCTTGATACTAGTGTGCCACTTGGTGAATTTCTTGATGAACAGCTTGCTAGGGCTAGAGAGAATGAAATTATTGAAACTAATAATATTGATGAAAGTGATGATGAAGACTCTCCCCCTAATAAATATGAATTGCCTGTTGTTCCTGAGGGTTATGTTCTGGAAAAAGAAGCTGCTAGAGCTATTTTTAGCTTGCAACGATAGATACGAGCTCAAAAGGTTATTAGCTAAATGGAAGCAGCAATCTCTTAATGCTAGAATGAAACCTGACCCTGCTTTTGCTACTTCACCTATCTGTGTTACTGATAAGGATTATGAATTCTCTGTCGATCCTGAGTTAATTACTTTGGTTGAATGTGATCCTTTCTATGGCTATGAATCTGAAACTGTTGTGGCACATCTTACTAAATTAAATGATATAGCCACCCTGTTCACTAAGGATGAGAAATCTCGCTACCTTTATATCCTTAAAATATTTCTGTTCTCATTAAAGGGTGATGCTAAGATATGGTTTAATTCTCTTGATCCTGGTTGTGTGCGTAGTCCCCAGGATATGATTTATTACTTCTCTGCTAAATATTTCCCTGCTCATAAGAAACAAGTTGCTTTAAGGGAAATATATAATTTTGTGCAAATTGAAGAAGAGAGTCTCCCACAAGCTTGGGGGAGGCTTCTCCAATTACTTAATGCTTTGCCTGATCATCCTCTTAAGAAAAATGAAATACTTGATATCTTTTATAATGGACTAACCGATACTTCCAGAGATTACCTGGATAGTTGTGCTGGTTCTGTTTTCAGGGAAAGAACACCAGATGAAGCTGAAATTCTATTGAATAATATGTTGACAAATGAAAATAATTGGACACTTCCTGATCCAGCTCCTGAGCCTATTCCTAAACCAACTCCGAAGAAAAGAGGTGTTCTATTTCTCAGTCCTGAAGATATGCAAGAGGCAAACAAATCTATGAAAGAAAAGGGTATTAAAGCTGAAGATGTTAAGAATTTACCTCCTATTGAAGAAATACATGGTCATAATTTACCGCCTGACCAAGAAATGCATAATTTTAATCCATCTCCTATTGAAGAAACTCATGGTCTTGATAACCCGACACAGGTAGTAAAGGTAAATTCTCTCTATAGATTTGATGAAGGTGATATTCCTCACTATAAGCCTGCTAGACAATGCTTAGAAGAGTTTGATAATTTTATTGTCAAACAAGAAAACTTCAATGCTTATTTTGGTAGACAATTGAAATACAATTAAAATATGCTTGAACACTTGGGTGACTATATGTCTAGAGTCAAAGGTGAACTTAAACTTATTAGTAAACATGCTTCTATGGTTACCACTCAAGTAGAACAAGTACTTAAAGCTCAAAATGATTTGCTCAATGAATTGAATAGTAAGAATAATGATTTTGCTGTTAGAGTGGCTACTAGAACTGGTAGAATGACTCAGGAACCTTTATATCCTGAAGGCCACCCTAAGAGAATTGAGCAAGATTCTTAGAGAAATAATATAGATGCACCTAGTCCTTCTAAAAGGAAGAAAAAGAAAAATGATAGGATTTTGCATGCTTCTGGTTAACCTATTGCTGAAACACCTGAGAATCCAAATGATATTTCTATTTCTGATGCTGAAACACAATCTGGTAATGAACCTGAAACTAGTGATAATGTTAATGATAATGTTCATGTTGATGTTGAACCTAGCAATGATAATGATATAGAAATTGAACCTGTTGTTGATCTTGATAACCCACAATCAAAGAATCGACGTTATGATAAGAGAGAATTTGTTGCTAGGAAACATGGTAAAGAAAGAGAACCATGGGTTCGGAAACCCATGCCTTTTCCTCCCAAACCATCCAAGAAAAAGGATGATGAGGATTTTGAGCGCTTTGCTAAAATTATTAGACCTATCTTTTTGCGTATGCGATTAACTAATATGCTCAAAATGAATCCTTATGCTAAGTATATGAAAGATATTGTTACTAATAAAAGGAAAATACCGGAAGCTGAAATTTCCACCATGCTTGCTAATTATACTTTTAAGGGTGGAATACCAAACAAACTTGGAGATCCATGAGTACCCACTATACCATGCTCCATTAAAAGAAACTATGTTAAAACTGCTTTATGTGATCTTGGAGCCGGTGTTAGTGTTATGCCTCTCTCTTTATATCTTAGACTTGATTTAAATAAGTTGACACCTACTGAAATATCTTTGCAAATGGCTAATAAATCAACTGCTATACCTGTCGGTATTAGTGAGGATGTGCCTGTTGTGGATGTAAACGTTACTATTTTAACAAACTTTGTTATTCTTGATATTCCCGAGGACGATAGTATGTCCATTATTCTTGGAAGACCCTTTTTGAATACTACAGGGGATGTTATTGATTGCAACAAAGGCAATGTCACTTTTCATATTAATGGTAATGAGCATACAGTACACTTTCCGAGGAAACAACCTCAAGTTCATAGTATCAATTCTATTGGAAAAATTCCATCGATTATTTTTGGAGGTTTTTAATTTCCTCTACCTACTGTCAAGAAGAAATATGATATTCTTATTGTTCGGGATGTGCATATCCCCATTGAGGTAACCTAGTGATTTTCGAAAATTCCCTGGTTCCATGTTATTCGGAATGAGTTTGTTAACAAGACTTGATCAACCTTGTTAGTGGATTCCTTTTGATGATCATGAGATGGATGAATTTAGAAAACACAACTCCCTGTACCCTATTTTTACTTTCTGTTATTTATATTAAATAAAATAAAATATTATTTTTTGTCTGTTATCTGAATTATCCGTGCAATATAAAAATACCCCGAAAATAAAAGTTCTCCAAATGCCCTGAAATTTAAATATGATTTTTTCTAAAATATTTGAGAATATTTGGCACTAAGAACACAGCAGGGGGAGCTGGCAGCTGGCCATGAGGGTCAGGGGCGCGCCCTACCCCCTGGGTGCGCCCCTTGCCTCGTGGGCCCATGGTGGCCCTCCTCCACTTATTCCTGCACCCACACATTCCTTCTTCCTCCCACAAACACCAATATCCAGCTCAAGCACGAGTTCTTGCTCATTTTGCTGCGATTTTCGATCTCCTTGGTCGAAGCACCTCTCACAAAACTGCTTGGGGGGATTGTTCCTTGGTATGTGACTCCTCCATTTGTCCAATTAGTTTTTGTTCTAGTGCTTTATTCATTGCATTTTTTGCTGCTTAGGTGACCCTGTTCTTGAACTTGCATGTCAAATTTATATGGTGAAAAGTAGTTTTGATGCATGATATAGGCTCTAGGCACTTGTAGGAGTAGTTCCTATCAATTTTGTTAAGTTTGGTTTCCTTTTATTTTGAGGTTACTAAAAATTTTAGAAATTTTTCAAAGGAAGAAATATGTTTAGAAAAATGTATCAAGGTGGTTCTTCAAGGAAACAAGAGCCCAGGCTTGCAATGCGTGATGCTGATGATGAGCCCCCAAGGGACGCTCCAGTGCGGCCTTGTGAATGGCCTTCAGAGGACTTCATGGATCAAGCAGAAATTAAGGAAGAATTTAACGCATATTTTTGTAATGCTGATCTTGTGAGCTTCGAGGCAAAAAAATGCCGCTAGTACCACTATCTCACTAGTTCCTTTGTGAGGAGGTTTGAATTTTCATCTTCACGTAATTCTCAAACTGTCCTGTTTGATCTTTATGAAAAATCTTATACAATGGACTTAGAGGATTTTACGACTGCTTGCAAACTTCCACAATGGGGTATGACTGCTTGCACCTTTTGGATCGACAAAACCTTCTAGTTGCATCATATACAACTCTTCTTTAAGATATCCATTAAGGAATGCAGTTTTGACATCCATTTGCCAAATTTCATAATCATAAAATGCGGCAATTTCTAACATGATTCAGACAGATTGAAGCATCGCTACGAGTGAGAAGGTCTCATTGTAGTCAACTCCTTGAACTTGTCGAAAACCTTTCGCAACAAGTCGAGCTTTCTAGACAGTAACATTACCGTCAGCATCAATCTTCTTCTTGAAGATTGACACATCTCCGTCGTATCTACTTTTCCAAACACTTTTGCCCTTGTTTTGAACACTAACTTTCATGATTTGAATGGAACTAACCCGGACTGACGCTGTTTTCAGCAGAATTGCCATGGTGTTATTTATGTGTAGAAACAAAAGTTCTCAGAATGACCTGAAACTTCACGGAATGTCTTTTTGGAAATAATAAAAAATCCTTGCAAAAGATGAAGACTAGGGGGCCCACACCCTAGCCACGAGGGTGGGGGGCACGCCCCCTACCTCGTGGGCCCCCTGAAGCTCCTCCGACCTCGACTCCAACTCTATATATTCACTTTCGGGGAGAAAAAAATAAGAGAGAAGGATTCATCGCGTTTTACGATACAGAGCCGCCACCAAGCCCTAAAACCTCTGGGGAGGGCTGATCTTGAGTCCGTTCGTGCTCCAGAGAGGGGAATCCGTCGCCATCGTCATCATCAACCATCCTCCATCACCAATTTCATGATGCTCACCGCCGTGCGAGAGTAATTCCATCGTAGGCTTGCTGGACGGTGATGGGTTGGATGAGATTTATCATGTAATCGAGTTAGTTTTGTTGGGGTTTGATCCCTAGTATCCACTATGTTCTGAGATTGATGTTGCTATGACTTTGCTATGCTTAATGCTTGTCACTAGGGCCCGAGTGCCATGATTTCAGATCTGAACCTATTATGGTTTCATCAATATATGTGAGTTCTTGATCCTATCTTGCAAGTCTATAGTCACCTACTATGTGTTATGATCCGGCAACCCCGAAGTGACAATAATCAGGACCATTCCCGGTGATGACCGTAGTTTGAGGAGTTCATGTATTCACTATGTGTTAATGCTTTGGTCCGGTACTCTATTAAAAGGAGGCCTTAATATCCCTTAGTTTCCATTAGGACCCCGCTGCCACGGGAGGGTAGGACAAAAGATGTCATGCAAGTTCTTTTCCATAAGCACGTATGACTATATTCGGAATACATGCCTACATTACATTGATGAATTGGAGCTAGTTCTGTGTCACCCTAGGTTATGACTGTTACATGATGAACCACATCCGGCATAATTCTCTATCACCGATCCATTGCCTATGAGCTTTCCATATATTGTTCTTCGCTTATTTACTTCTCCGTTGCTATTGTCACAATCACTACAAAATACCAAAAGCATTACTTTTTCTATCGTTATCTTTTTCTACCATTACCACTACTATCATATTACTTTGCTACTAAATACCTTGCTGCAGATATTAAGATTCAAAGTGTGGTTGAATTGACAACTTAGCTGCTAGTACTTGAGAATATTCTTTGGCTCCCCTTGTGTCGAATCAATAAATTTGGGTTGAATACTCTACCCTCAAAAACTGTTGTGATCCCCTATACTTGTGGGTTATCAGTGATCAATGGATATAAATCCCAATTGACTCAGAGAATAGAGCTATGCTCCCCGGCAAGGGCGCCAGAAAAAGGTCTTGATAACCCACATGTATAGGGGATCGCAATAGTGTTCGAGGGTAGGGTATTCAACCCAAATTTATTGATTCGACACAAGGGGGGCCAAAGAATATTCTCAAGTATTAGCAGCTGAGTTTTCAATTCAACCACACCTGAAAGACTTAATATCTGCAGCAAAGTAGTATGGAAGTAACGGTAATGGTGGCAAAAGTAATAGTAGCAGTTTTGTAGCAATCGTAACAGTGGCAGCGAAAAAGTAACTGAGCAAAGATCAATATGAAACGGGCTCGTAGGCAATGGATCAATGATGGATAATTATGTCAGATGACATTCATCATGCAACGGTTATAACATAGGGTGACACAGAACTAGCTCCAGTTCATCGATATTATGTAGGCATGTATTCCGAATATAGTCATACGTGCTTACGGAAAAGAACTTGCATGACATCTTTTGTCCTACCCTCCCGTGGCAGCGGGATCCTATTGGAAACTAAGGGATATTAAGGATTCCTTTTAATAGAGTACCGGACCAAAGCATTAGCACTTAGTGAATACATGAACTCCCCAAACTGCGATCATCACCGGGAGTGATCCCGACTATTGTCACTCTGGGGTTGCCGGATCACAACACTTAGTAGGTGACTATCACTTGCAAGAAAGGATCAAGAACACAAATATATTCATGAAAACATAAAGGGTTCAGATTTGAGATCATTGCACTCGGGCCCTAGTGACAAGCATTAAGCATAGCAAAGTCATAGCAACATCAACCTTAGAACATAGTGGATACTAGGGATCAAATCCTAACAAAACTAACTCTATTACATGGTAAATCTCATCCAACCCATCATGGTCCAGCAAGCCTACGTTGGAATTGCTCACGCACGGCGGTGAGCATCATGAAATTGATGATGGAGGATGGTTGATGATGACGATGGCGACGGACTCCCCTCTCCGGAGCCCCGAACGGACTCCAGATCTGCCCTCCCCGGGAAGAACGGGGTTTGGCGGCGGCTCCGTATCATAAAACGCGATAAATCCTTCTCTCTGATTTTTTTTCTCCCTGAAAAAGAACATATGGAGTTGGAGTTGAGGTCGGTTGAGGTCTAGGGGGGCACAAGGTCGGGGGCGCGCCCCCACCCTTGTGGCTAGGGTGTGGGCCCCCTGCTGCTGATTCTTTTGCCAATATTTTTTATTGATTCCAAAACTTGGCTCCGTGAAGTTTCAGGTCATTCCGAGAACTTTTTATTCGACACAAAAATAACATCATGGCAATTCTGCTGAAAACAGCATCAGTCCGGGTTAGTTCCATTCAAATCATGCAAGTTAGAGTCCAAAACAAGGGCAAGAGTGCTTGGAAAAGTAGCTACGATGGAGACATATCACAGAGCATATAAGATGTGTTCCAAGAGCTGAAAATGATATTTCAGACTCATGCCTGTGTTAAGAGGTATGAGACCTCTGACAAGTACTTTCCCTACAAGATGGAGGAGAATAACGCAGCTAGTGAGCATGTGCTCAGGATGTCTGGGTATTACAATCGCTTGAATCTAGTGGGAGTTAATCTTCCAGATAAGAGAGTGATTGACGGAGTTCTCTAGTCACTTTCACCAAGTTACTAGAACTTCATGATGAACTATAATATGCAAGGGATGACGAAAACGATTGCCAAGCTCTTTGCAATGCTGAAATTGGCGAAGGTAGAAATCAAGAAATAGCATCAAGTGTTGATGATTAACAAGACCACTAGTTTCAAGAAAAAAGGCAAGGGAAAGAAAGGGAACTTCAAGAAGAATGACAAGCAAGTTGTCACTCCTGTGAAGAACCCCAAAGCTAGACCTAAGCCTGAAACTGAGTGCTTCTACTGCAAAGGGAATGGTCACTGGAGGCAGAACTACCCTAGATACTTGGCGGATAAGAAGGATGGCAAAATGAACAAAGGTATATTTGATATACATGTTATTGATGTGTAATTTACTAGTGTTTATAGCAACCCCTCGATATTTGATACTGGTTCAGTTGCTAAGAGTAGTAACTTAGAACATGAGTTGCAAAATAAACAGAGACTAGCTAGTTAAGGATGAGGTGACGATGTGTGTTGGAAGTAATTCCAACGTTGATACGATCACCATCGCACACTCCCTCTAACTTCGGGATTAGAATTGAACCTTAATAAATGTTATTTGGTGTTTGCGTTGAGCATTGATATGATTAGATCATGTTTATTGTAATACGGTTATTCATTAAGTCAGAGAATAATTCTTGTTCTTATTATATGAATAAAACCTTCTATGGTCATACACCCATTGTGAATGGTTTATTGAATCTCGATCGTACTGATACACATATTCGTAATATTGATGCCAAAAGATGCAAAGTTGATAATGATAGTACAACATATTTGTGACACTGCCGTTTAGGTACTATTGGTGTAAAACGCATGGAGAAATTCCATGCAGATGGGCTTTTGGAATCACTTGATTATGAATCATTTGATACTTGCAAACCATGCCTCATGGGCAATATGACTAAAACTCCATTCTCCGGAACAACGGAGCGAGCTAAAGACTTATTGGAAATAATACATGCCGATGTATGTGGTTCGATGAGTGTTGAAGCTCGCGGCGGGGATCATTATTTTCTGACCTTCACGGATGATTTGAGCAGATATGGGTATGTCTACTTAATGAAACACAAGTCTGAAACATTTGAAAAGTTCAAAGAATTTTAGAGTGAAGTGGAGAATCATCGTAACAAGAAAATAAAGTTTCTATGATCTGATCACGGAGGCGAATATTTGAGTTACGAATTTGGCCTTCATTTAAAACAATGTGGAATAGTTTCAAAACTCACGCCACCTGGAACACCACAGCGTAATGGTGTGTCCGAACATCGTAACCATACTTTATTAGATATGATGCGATCTATGATGTCTCTTACCGATTTACCACTATTGTTTTGGGGTTATGCATTAGAGACAGCTGCATTCACGTTAAATAGGGCACCATCTAAATCCGTTGAGACGACACCGTATGAACTGTGGTTTGGCAAGAAACCAAAGCTGTCGTTTTTTAAAGTTTGGGGTTGCGATGCTTATGTGAAAAGCTTTAGCCCGATAAGCTCGAAACCAAATGAGAGAAGTGCGACTTCATAGGATACCCAAAAGAAACTGTTGGGTAACCACAGATCCGAAGGCAAGATCTTTGTTGCTAAGAATGGATCCTTTATAGATAAGGAGTGTCTCTTGAAAGAAGTGACTGGGAGGAACGTATAAATTGACGAGGTAATTGTACCTTCCCTCGAATTGGAAAGTAGCATGATACGTCTCCAACGTATCTATAATTTTTGATTGTTCCATGCTATATTATATTCTGTTTTGGACATTATTTCGCTTTATTATACACTTTTATATTATTTTTGGGACTAACCTACTCATCGGAGGCCCAGCCCAGAATTGCTGTTTTTTTTGCCTATTTTAGGGTTTCGCAGAAAAAGAATATCAAACGGAGTCCAAACGGAATGAAACCTTCGGGAACGTGATTTTCGGAACGAACATGATCCAGAGGACTTGGCCCCTACGTCAAGCAATCAACGAGGAAGGCACGAGGTAGGGGGGCGCGCCTACCCCCCCCCCCCCATGCGCGCCCTCTACCCTCGTGAGCCCCCTGTTGCTCCACCGACATACTCCTTCCTCCTATATATACCCACGTACCCCCAAACTACCAGATACGGAGCCAAAACCCTAATTCCACTGCCGTAATTTTCTGTATCCACGATATCCCATCTTGGGGCCTTTTTCGGAGCTCCACCGGAGGGGGCATCGATCATGGAGGGCTTCTACATCAACACCATAGCCCTTCCAATGAAGTGTGAGTAGTTTACTTCAGACCTTCAGGTCCATAGTTATTAGCTAGATGGCTTCTTCTCTCTTTTTGGATCTCAATACAATGTTCTCCCCCTCTCTCGTGGAGATCTATTCGATGTAATCATCTTTTGCGGTGTGTTTGTTGAGACCGATGAACTGTGGGTTTATGATCAAGTTTATCTATGAACAATATTTGAATCTTCTCTGAATTCTTTTATGTATGATTAGTTATCTTCGCAAGTATCTTCGAATTATCAGTTTGGTTTGGCCTACTAGATTGATCTTTCTTGCAATGGCAGAAGTTCTTAGCTTTGGGTTCAATCTTGCGGTGTCCTTTCCCAGTGACAGTAGGGGCAGCAAGGCACGTATTGTATTGTTGCCATCGAGGATAACAAGATGGGGTTTATATCATATTGCATGAGTTTATCCCTCTACATCATGTCATCTTGCTTAAAGTGTTACTCTGTTCTCTTGAACTTAATACTCTAGATGCATGCTGGATAGCGGTCGATGTGTGGAGTAATAGTAATAGATGCAGGCAGGAGTCGGTCTACTTGTCTCGGACGTGATGCCTATATACATGATCATACCTAGATATTCCCATAACTATGCTCAATTTTGTCAATTACTCAACAGTAATTTGTTCACCCACCATAAATACTTATGCTCTTGAGAGAAGCCACTAGTGAAACCTATGGCCCCAGGGTCTATCTTCCATCATATTAATCTTCCAACACTTAGTTATTTTTATTGCCTTTTATTTTACTTTGCATCTTTATCATAAAAATACCAAAAATATTATCTTATCATATCTATCAGATCTCACTCTCGTAAGTGACCGTGTAGGGATTGACAGCCCCTTATCGTGTTGGTTGCAAGGATTTATTTATTTGTGTAGGTGCGAGGGACTCGTGCGTGGACTCCTACTAGATTGATACCTTGGTGCTCAAGACGTAACAAGAAGGATTTCTGGCACCATTGCCGGGGAGGTCTACGCAAAAGTAAACATACCAAGTACCCATCACAAACCCTTATCTCCCGCATTACATTATTTGCCATTTGCCTCTCGTTGTCCTCTCCCCCCACTTCACACTTGCCATTTCATTCGCCCTCTTTTCCGTTTGCTTTAATGTCTTACTTGGCTCGTTTGGTTGGAATAGTTGTTTATTTATTACTAAACAGAGAACCTAACATATATGGATCCTCATCCGCTTGCTAATCTTTTTAAGATATCCAATTATGATGAACCAATTGCTAGTGAGTTTTGTGCACTAGATTATCTTTATGAAGTTTTTCTTGAAATTCGTGAATCTGAAAATTGCGATGAAGTACTTTATGAAGTGATTCGTGATAGCTCTTTGAATGAAAAGCATGATTGTAATGATTTTACTATAAATTCTCTTGATGTCAATTGTGCTAATAATATGCAAAACCCTAAGCTTGGGGATGCTAGTTTTGTTATGTCTACTACTTGTTGCAATGATCATGATTGGGGTGATTCATCTTATGATCTTGAAAATTTATTTAAGCCCTATGATGAATATGAGATTGATAATAGTGTTTGAAATATTATTGAAAGTGCGTTTGGAAGAGTGTCGACTTTAGATCCCACTATTTTGGAAGAGTGTCAACTTTGCATGCATGTGGATCGTGTTGAAAATATTTTATGTGATAGCTATTTTGTTGAATTTGCTTATGATCCTACATGTTATTATTATGAGAGAGGAAAATATGGTGGTAGAAATTGTCATGTTACTAAATGACCTCTCATTATGTTGAGATTGCTATTGTTTCTTTCCATTTTCTTGCATATGCTAGTTTTTGCTTGTGATGATAATTAATTTGCTTATAAGATGCCAATGCATAGGAAGTATGTTAGAATTTGATGTGTTTGTCATGTGTTTCATGATGCTTTCTTTTTTGCTTAAATTCTTGTCTTTCATATGAGCATCATTAAAATTACCAATGCCTAGCTAAAAGGCTTTAAAGAAAAGCGCTTGTTGGGAGATAACCCAATATTTATCCTTTCTGTTATTCAATAAATAATTTATCTAGCCTCTGTTTTGGTTGTGTTTTTCGTGTTTAGTTAGTGTTTGTGCCAACTAGAACCGTTGGGAAGACTTGGGGAAAGTCTTTTTAATCTTGCTGTAAAAAACAGAAACTTTAGCGCTCACGAGAACTGCTGCCATTTTTAGCTGGAAAGTGATATTTAGTTAATTCTTTTTGAAGATGATTAATAGATAAATTCCTCACGTCCAGAAATTTATTTTATAATTTTGGGGGTTCCAGATCTTGCGTTAGCTACAGACTACTACAGACTGTTCTGTTTTTTGACAGATTCTGTTTTTCGTGTGTTGTTTGCTTATTTTGATGAATCTATGGCTAGTAAAATAGTTTATAAACCATAGAGAAGTTGGAATACAGTAGGTTTAACACCAATATAAATAAAAAATGAGTTAATTACAGTACCTTTAAGTGGTGTTTTGTTTTCTTTCGCTAACAGAGCTCATGAGATTTTCTACTTTAAGTTTTGTGTTGTGAAGTTTTCAAGTTTTGGGTAAAGATTTGATGGATTATGGAACAAGGAGTGTCAAGAGCCTAAGCTTGGGGATGCCCATGGCACCCCAAGATAATCTAAGGACACCTAAAAGCCAAAGCTTGGGGATGCCCCGGAAGGCATCCCCTCTTTCGTCTACTTCTATCGGTAACTTTACTTGGAGCTATATTTTTATTTACCACATGATATGTGTTTTGCTTGGAGCGTCTTGTATTATTTGAGTCTTTATTTGTTAGTTTTCCACAATCATCCTTGCTGCACACACCTTTCTGAGAGAGACACTCATGATTCGGAAATTGTTAGAATACTCTATGTGCTTCACTTATATCTTTTGAGTTATATAGTTTTTGCTCTAGTGCTTCACTTATATTTTTTAGAGCACGTTTTTAGATTTGTTTATAGAAACCATTGTTCTCTCGTGCTTCACTTAGATTATTTTGAGAGTCCTACAAACAGAATGGTAATTTGCTTTAATTATTTTAGGCATTCAAGATTAATAATAAAATTTTCTTATGAGTGTGTTGAATACTATGAGAAGTTTGAAACTTGACAATTGTTTTGAGATATGGAGATGGTGATATTAGAGTCATGCAAGTTGAGTAGTTGTGAATTTGAGAAATGCTTGTGTTGAAGTTTGTGATTCCCGTAGCATGCACGTATGGTGAACCATTATGTTAAGAAGTCGGAGCATGATGTAATTATTGATTGTCCTCCTTATGAGTGGTGGTCGGGGACGAGTTATGGTCTTTTCCTACCAATCTATCCCCCTAGGAGCATGCACGTAGTACTTTGCTTCGATAACTAATAGATTTTTGCAATAAGTATGTGAGTTCTTTATGACTAATGTTGAGTCCATGGATTATACGCACTCTCACCCTTCCACCATTGCTAGCCTCTCTAATACCGCGCACCTTTCGCCGGTATCATACAACCACCATATACCTTCCCCAAAACAGCCACCATACCTACCTATCATGGAATTTCCATAGCCATTCCGAGATATATTGCCATGCAACTTTCCACCGTTCCGTTTACTATGACATGCTCCATCATTGTCATATTGCTTTGCATGATCATGTAGTTGACATTTTAGTTGTGGCAAAGCCACCGTTCATAATTCTTTCATATAAGTCACTCAGGCATCATTGCTATCCTGGTACACCGCTAGAGGCATTCATATAGATTCATACTTTGTTCTAGTATCGAGTTGTAATCATTGAGTTGTAAATAAATAGAAGTGTGATGATCATCATTCATAGAGTATTGTCCCAAAAAAGGGGCAATACTACTATCCTTTTTTTCCACACTTGTGCTTCAAAGTAGCACCATGATCTTAATAATAGAGAGTCTCCTATGTTATCACTTTCATATACTAGTGGGAATTTTTCATTATAGAACTTGGCTTGTATATTCCAACGATGGGCTTCCTCAAAATGCCCTAGGTTTTCGTGAGCAAGCAAGTTGGATGCACACCCACTTAGTTTCTTTTTGTTGAGCTTTCATATACTTATAGCTCTAGTGCATCCGTTGCATGGCAATCCCTACTCACTCACATTGATATCTATTGATGTGCATCTCCATAGCCCATTGATACGCCTAGTTGATGTGGGACTATCTTCTCCCTTTTTTGTCTTCTCCACAACCACCATTCTATTCCACCTATAGTGCTATGTCCATGGCTCATGCTCATGTATTGCGTGAAGATTGAAAAAGTTTGAGAACATTAAAAGTATGAAACAATTGCTTGGCTTGTCATCGGGGTTGTGCATGATTTGAATACTTTGTGTGGTGAAGATGGAGCATAGCCAGACTATATGATTTTGTAGGGTTAACTTTCTTTGGCCATGTTATTTTGAAGAGACATAATTGCTTATTTAGTATGCTTGAAGTATTATTATTTCTATGTCAATATTAAACTTTTGTCTTGAATCTTTCAGATCTAAATATTCATACCACAATTAAGAGAATTACATTGAAATTATGCCAAGTAGCATTCCACATCAAAAATTCTGCTTTTATCATTTACATACTCGAGGACGAGCAGGAATTAAGCTTGGGGATGCTTGCTACGTCTCCAACGTATCTATAATTTTTGATTGTTCCATGCTATATTATATTCTGTTTTGGACATTATTGGGCTTTATTATACACTTTTATATTATTTTTGGGACTAACCTACTAACTGGAGGCCCAGCCCAGAATTGCTGGTTTTTTTTGCCTATTTTAGGGTTTCACAGAAAAAGAATATCAAACGGAGTCCAAACGGGATGAAACCTTCGGGAACGTGATTTTCAGAACGAACATGATCCAGAGGACTTGGCCCCTACATCAAGCAATCAACGAGGAAGGCACGAGGTAGGGGGCACGCCTACCCCCCCAGGCGCGCCCTCCACCCTCGTGGGCCCCCTATTGCTCCACCTACGTACTCCTTCCTCCTATATATACCTACGTACCCCCAAACTACCAAATACGGAGCCAAAACCCTAATTCCACCGCCGTAACTTTGTGTATCCACGAGATCCCATCTCGGGGCCTTTTCCGGAGCACTGCCGGAGGGGGCATCGATCACAGAGGGCGTCTACATCAACACCATAGCCCTTCCAATGAAGTGTGAGTAGTTTACTTCAGACCTTCGGGTCCATAGTTATTAGCTAGATGGCTTCTTCTCTCTTTTTGGATCTCAATACAATGTTCTCCCCCTCTCTCGTGGAGATCTATTCGATGTAATCTTCTTTTGCGATGTGTTTGTCGAGACCGATGAATTGTGGGTTTATGATCAAGTTTATCTATGAACAATATTTGAATCTTCTCTGAATTCTGTTATGTATGATTAGTTATCTTCGCAAGTCTCTTCGAATTATCAGTTTGGTTTGGCCTACTAGATTGATCTTTCTTGCAATGGCAGAAGTGCTTAGCTTTGGGTTCAATCTTGCGGTGTCCTTTCCCAGTGACAGTAGGGGCAGCAAGGCACATATTGTATTGTTGCCATCTAGGATAACAATATGGGGTTTATATCATATTGCATGAGTTTATCCCTCTACATCATGTCATCTTGCTTAAAGCGTTACTCTGTTCTCTTGAACTTAATACTCTAGATGCATGTTGGATAACGGTCGATGTGTGGAGTAATAGTAGTAGATGCAGGCAGGAGTCAGTCTACTTGTCTCGGACGTGATGCCTATATACATGATCATGCCTAGATATTCTCATAACTATGCTCAATTCTGTCAATTGCTCAACAGTAATTTGTTCACCCACCGTAAATACTTATGCTCTTGAGAGAAGCCACTAGTGAAACCTATGGCCCCGGGTGTATCTTCCATCATATTAATCTTCCAACACTTAGTTATTTTTATTGCCTTTTATTTTACTTTGCATCTTTATCATAAAAATACCAAAAATATTATCTTATCATATCTATCAGATCTCACTCTCGTAAGTGACTGTGTAGGGATTGACAACCCCTTATCGCATTGGTTGCGAGGATTTATTTGTTTGTGTAGGTGCGAGGGACTCGTGCGTGGACTCCTACTAGATTGATACCTTGGTTCTCAAAAACTGAGGCAAATACTTACGCTACTTTGCTGCATCACCCTTTCCTCTTCAAGGGAAAACCAACGCAAGTGCTCAAGAGGTAGCATAGCACATCAGTGAAATCCGTTCCCGTGATGCCTACACCAACTAGAGAGGAAGCTAATGATGATGATCATGAAACTTCGGATCAATTTACTACTAGACCTCGTAGGTCAAATAGAGCATGTTCTGCACCAGAGTGGTATGGTAATCATGTCCTGGAAGTCATGTTATTAGACCATGGCGAACCTACGAACTATGAAGAAGCTATGATGAGCACATATTCCGAAAGATGGCTTGAGGCCATGAAATCTGAGATAGGATCCATCTATGAGAACAAAGTGTGGACTTTGGTTGACTTGCCCGATGATCGGCTGATCTCTACTACACAACCTTCTTCTTGTAGACGTTATTGGGCCTCCAAGTGCAGAGGTTTGTAGGACAGTAGCAAATTTCCCTCAAGTGGATGACCTAAGGTTTATCAATCCGTAGGAGGCGTAGGATGAAGATGGTCTCTCTCGAACAACCCTGCAACCAAATAACAAAGAGTCTCTTATGTCCCCAACACACCAAATACAATGGTAAATTGTATAGGTGCACTAGTTCGGCGAAGAGATGGTGATACAAGTGGTATATGGACAGTAGATAATAGTATTTGTAATCTAAAAATATAAAAACAACAAGGTAACTAATGATAAAAGTGAGCGTAAACGGTATTGCAATGCGTTGAAACAAGGCCTAGGGTTCATACTTTCGCTAGTGCAAGTTCCCTCAACAATAATATCATAATTGGATCACATGACTATCCCTCAACATGCAACAAAGAGTCACTCCAAAGTCACTAATAGCGGAGAACGAACCAAGAGATTATGGTAGGGTACGAAACCACCTCAAAGTTATTCTTTCCAATCAATCCGTTGGGCTATTCCTATAAGTGTCACAAACAGCCCTAGATATCGTACTAGAATAACACCTTAAGACACATATCAACCAAAACCCTAAGGTCACCTAGATACTCCAATGTCACCTCAAGTATCCGTGGGTATGATTATACGATATGCGTCACGCAATCTCAGATTCATCTATTCAACCAACACAAAGGACCTCAAAGAGTGCCCCAAAGTTCTACCGGAGAATCACGACGAAAACGTGTGCCAACCCCTATGCATAGGTTCATGGGCGGAACCCGCAAGTTGATCACCAAAACATACATCAAGTGAATCACGTGGTATCCCATTGTCACCACAGATACACACAACAAGACATACATCAAGTGTTCTCAAATCTTTAAAGACTCAATCTGATAAGATTACTTCAAGGGGAAAACTCAATCCATTACAAGAGAGTAGAGGGGGGAGAAAACATCATAGGATCCAACAATAATAGCAAAGCTCGCGATACATCAAGATCGTATCACCTCAAGAACACAAGAGAGAGAGAGATATCAAACACATAGCTACTGGTACATACCCTCAGCCCCGAGGGAGAACTACTCCCTCCTCGTCATGGAGAGCGCCAGGATGATGAAGATGGCCACCGGAGAAGGATTCCCCCTCCGGTAGGGTGCCGGAACGGGTCTAGATTGGTTTTCAGTGGCTACGGAGGCTTCTGTCGGCGGAACTCCCTATCTATTGTCTCTCTGGAAGTTTTAGGGTATGTGGAGATATATAGGCGGAAGAAATACGTCAGGGGGCCACGAGGGGCTCACGAGGGTGGAGGGCGCGCCCCCCTGCCTTGTGGCCTCCTCGTAGGTCCCCGACGTGCACTCCAAGTCTTCTCGGCTTCTTTCCTTCCAAAAATGAGTTCCGTGAAGTTTCAGGTCAATTGGACCCCATTTGATTTTCCTTTTCTTCGAAACCCTAAAACAAGGTAAAAACAGAAACTGGCACTGGGCTCTGGGTTAATAGGTTAGTCCCAAAAATGATATAAAAGTGTATAATAAAGCCCATAAACATTCAAAACAGTAAATAATATAGCATGGAGCAATAAAAAATTATAGATACGTTGGAGACGTATCATCGGCGAGCCATTGAGAATAAATGGATCTTCAAGAGGAAGACATACGTTGATGGTAGTGTTACTATCTACAAAGCTCGAATTGTCGCAAAAGGTTTTCGACAAGTTCAAGGTGTTGACTACGATGAGATTTTCTCACTCGTAGCGATGCTTAAGTCCGTCCGAATCATGTTAGCAATTGTCGCATTTTATGAAATCTGGCATATGGATATCGAAACTGCATTCCTTAATGGATTTCTTAAAGAAGAGTTGTATATGATGCAACCAAAAGGTGTTGTCGATCCTAAAGGTTCTAACAAAGTGTGCAAACTATAGTGATCTGTCTATGGACTGGTGCAAGCATCTCGGAGTTGGAATATACGCTTTGATAATGTGATCAAAGCATATGGTTTTATATAGACTTACGGTGAAGCCTGTATCTACAAGAAAGTGAGTGGGAGCTCCGTACCATTTCTGATATTATATGTGGATGACATATTGCAGATTGGAAATGATATAGAATTTCTGGATATCATAAAAGGAAACTTGAATAAGAAATTTTCAATGAAAGACCTCGGTGAAGTTTCTTATATATTAGGCATCAAGATCTATAAAGATAGATCAAGACGCTTGATAACATTTTTCAATGAGTACATACCTTGACAAGATTTTGAAGGAGTTCAAAATGGATCAGTCAAAGAAATAATTCTTGCCTGTATTGTAAGGTGTGAAGTTGAGTAAGACTCAAAGACTGACCATGGCATAAGATAGATAGATAATGAAAGTCATTCCCTATGCCTCAGCCATAGGTTCTATAAAGTATGCCATGCTGTGTACCAGACCTATTGTGTACTTTGCCATGAGTTTGGCAAGGGGGTACAATAGTGATCCAGGAGTAGATCACTAGACAGCAGTCAAAATTATCCTTAGAGGACTAAGGAAATATTTCTCAGTTATGGAGCTGATAAAGAGTTCGTCGTAAAGAGTTACGTCGATGCAAGCTTTGACACTGATCTAGATGACTCTAAGTCTGAAACCAGATACGTATTGAACGTGGGAGGAATTAACTAGAGTAGCTGCATCCAGAGCATTGTAGACATAGAAATTTGCAAAATACATACGTATCTGAATGTGGCAAACCCGTTGACTAAACTTCTCTCACAAGCAAAACATGATCACACCTTATTACTCTTTGGGTGTTAATCACATAGTGATGTGAACTAGATTAGTGACTAGTAAACCTTTGGGTGTTGGTCACATGGTGATGTGAACTATGGATGTTAATCACATAAAGATGTGAACTATTGGTGTTAAGTCATATGGCAATGTGAACTAGATTATTGACTCTAGTGAAAGTAAGAGACTGAAGGAAATATGCCCTAGAGGCAATAATAAAGTTGTTATTTTATATTTCCTTATATCATAATAAATGTTCATTATTCATGCAAGAATTGTATTAACTAGAAACTTGATACATGTGTGGATACATAGACAAAACACCATGTCCCTAGTAAGCTTCTACTAGACTAGCTCGTTAATCAAAGATGGTTAAGTTTCCTAACCATAGACATGTGTTGTCATTTGATGAATGGGATCACATCATTACGAGAATGCTGTGATGGACAAGACCCATCTGTTTGCTTAGCATATTGATCATTCAGTTTTATTGCTATTGCTTTCTTCATGTCAAATACATATTCCTTTGACTATGAGATTATGCAACTCCTGGACACCGGATGAATACCTTGTGTGCTATCAAACATCACAACGTAACTAGGTGATAATAAAGATGCTCTACAGGTATCTCCGAAGGTGTTTGTTGGGTTGGCATGGATCAAGATTAGGATTTGTCACTCTGAGTATCGGAGAGGTATCTCTGGGCCCTCTCGGTAATGCACATCATAATAAGCCTTGCAAGCAATGTGACTAATGAGTTAGTTGTGGGATGATGTATTACGGAATGAGTAAAGAGACTTGCTGGTAACGAGATTGAACTAGGTATGGAGATACCGACGATCGAATCTCAGGCAAGTAACATACCGATGACAAAGGAATTACGTATGTTGTCATTATGGTACGACCGACAAAGATCTGTGTAGAATATGTGGGAACCAATATGAGCATCCAGGTTCCGCTATTGGTTATTGACCGAAGAGGGTTCTCGGTCATGTCTACATAGTTCTCGAACCCGTAGGGTTCACACGCTTAACGTTCGATGATGATTTTGTAGTATATGAGTTATGTGATTTGGTGACCGAATGTTGTTCGGAGTCCCGGATGAGATCACGGACATGACGAGGAGTCTCGAAATGGTTGAGGGGTAAAGATTCATATCTAGGATGATGATATTCGGACACCGGAAGTGTTTCAGGGGTACTGGGCACATATGGGGTCGCCGGAAGGGGTTCCGGGCATCCCCCCGGCAACTACATATCGGGTCAGCCGGCGGAATAATCGGCTCTGGGGGCGGTTGGGCACCCAGCCGTCACCGCCAGGTCGCCCCAGGCGCCGATATCGGCCCATTTTTGGGGCAAATGTGGTTGCATTTCGGCCAACTTTCGGTGAAAAACGGCCCGATATCGGCGCAAATCGGCCCATATTCGGCGTGGTTTGGCATGAATTCTCAACATAAGTAATTTTTTTATCACATAGTTCATGACACAAAATCAATAGAAATTAAATAGTTCAACAAATAGTTCAATTCAAATTATATAGTTCAACAAATAAAAACACATATTTCATCACACGTCGAGCTAGGTAGTAGAGCATGCAGTAGCCTTCCAGACGATGCCGGTTCTTTGCTTTCATCCGCCCTAGCACCGAGCCACGTCACCGCGGCTTTTCATTGCTCGCGAGCAGGCCGGCAAGGGCGGCGAGGAACATGAGATGTTCCTCTTCTTGGACGTCGGCATCGGCTTCCTCCTCCAGCAACGCAATGAGTGCCTCCTCGTTGTCGAAGTCCATTGCCGTGCAAGCAGATCGCCGAACACCTTGCGGGCGTGGTGGGCGCACACCCACCGAACACCGGAAAAATCGCTCGCACGGTGGTGGAGAGGCTACTGCGGCAAAACCTCCTCTCTTTTCTGGCGAGGAATGGCCTATCTAGCGGTGGTGGGCGGTGGGCGGTGCCAGGATCGGCAGGGTGGCGGCCAAGCACGTGGGGGTGGGAGGCGAATCTGGACGGTTGGCTTGACTTTTCTCCTGACAATGTGACCCAGGTGTGTTTTCCCCTTCCGCTAGGGCCCCCAAGCGCCCCCAGTGCGCCGGGTTCGGCCTGTGATCGCCAGGCCCAAAAATGTCTGAGCCGGCAGATTTCGGCGTCTTGGGGGTGCGACTCGGGCGTTTTTTCGGCGTCGGTGCGTAAAAAGGCGCCTGGTGGCCTGTTGGGGCGCGGCTGGAGTTGCTCTAATGGGCCAAGAAGGGGACATATCAGCCCCTAGGGGGCTGGTGCACCCCATGTAGGCCGAAATAAGGGGGGAAGGAAAGAGGGGAAGAGAGAAAGGAAGGGGAGGAATTCGGCCTCCCCCTTCCTTCTCTCCTCCCTCCTCCTTCCTTCCCCCTCCAGATGAATATGGAAGGGGGGAGGCCGAATTGGGAGGCGCCCAAGTAGCATTCCTCCTACTTGGGGCACCCCCTTGGCAGCCTCTCCTCCCCTTCAACCTATATATATGAGGGGAGGGCACTGCTAGAACACACAACAACGATTGTTAGCCGTGTGCAGCACCCCCCTCCAAAGTCTACGCCTCCAGTCATATTGTCGTTGTGCTTAGGCGAAGCCCTGCACGGATCACTTCACCATTACCATCACCACGCCGTCGTGCTAACGAAACTCTCCCTCGACACTTTGCTGGATCAAGAATTCGAGGGACGTCATTGAGCTGAACGTGTGCAGAAGTCGGAGGTGTCGTACGTACGGTGCTTGATTGGTCGGAATGAGAAGAAGTTCGACTACATCAACTGCATTGTCAAACGCTTCTGCTTTTGGTCTACGAGGGTACGTGGGCACACTCTCTCCCTCTCGTTGCTATGCATCTGCTAGATAGATCTTGCATGAGCGTAGGAATTTTTTGACATTGCATGCTACGTTCCCCAACACTTCTATGTCCAAATTTTGTTTTTATCGACACCTCTCTCTCTCTCTCTAAGCATGTGGACATGTTTTTCGATTTCAGTTTTCTCTTGAGGACAAGCGAGGTATAAGCTTCGGGGAGTTGATACGTCCATTTTGCATCATGCTTCCCTACTGTTATTTATAGTGTTTTTAGGCATAATAATGCTTTTGGAGTATTTGTAATGCCTTTTCTCTCATAATATGCATGGCTTACACAAAGAGGAAGAGTGCCGGTAGCTGGAATTCTGGACCTAAAAAAGCTATGTCAGAGTTACCTATTCTGCACATCTCCAAATGAGCTGAAAATTTACGGAGAATTGTTTTGCAATATATGAAGAATATTGGAGCAAATAACTACCAAAGGGGGCCCATGATGTTTGCTTGAACTACGTCGTTATTTCCCCAAAGAGGAAGGGATGATGCAGCACAACAATGGTAGGTATTTCCCTTAGTGATGAGACCAAGGTTATCGAACCAGTAGGAGAACCATGCAACACCACGTAAACAACTCCTGCACACAAAGAACAAATACTTGCAACCTGACGTAAGAGAGGGATTGTCAATCCCTCACAGGTAAAATTGTAGTGGATTGGATAAATAGATCTCGCGGGAACATGAGATAAAATAAATAATAATAAATTACAGCAAGGTATTTTTGTATTTTGGATTAATAGATATGAAAATAAAAGCAAATAAACATAAATCGCGTAGGCAAATATAATAAAGAAGAGACCCAGGAGCTGTAGATTTCACTAGTGGCTTCTCTCGAGAAAATAGCATACGGTGGATAAACAAATTACTGTTGGGAAATTGATAGAACTTCAAATTATCATGATGATATCCAAGCAATGATCATTATATAGGCATCACATCAAAGATTAGTAGACCGACTCCTGCCTGCATCTACTACTATTACTCCACACATCGACCGATATCCAGCATACGCAACTAGTGTATTAAGTTCATGGAGAAATGGCGTAATGCAATTAGAATGATGACATGATGTAGACAAGATCTATTTATGTAGAAATAGACCCCATCTTGTTATCCTTAATAGGAACGATACATACGTGTCGGTTCCCCTTCTGTCACTGGGATCAAGCACCATAATATCGAACCCATCACTAAGCACCTCTTCCCATTGCAAGATAAATAGATCAACTTGGCCAAACAAAACCCAAATATCGGAGAAAAACTACGAGGCTATAAGTAATTATGCATATAAGAGATCAAAGAAGACTCAAATAACTTTCATGGATAAAAACATAGATCTGGTCATAAACTCAAAGTTCATTGGATCCCAACAAACACACTGCAAAAAGAGTTACATCAAATAGATCTCCAAGAGACCATTGTATTGAGAATCAAAAGAGAGAGAGGAAGCCATCTAGCTACTAACTACAGACCCATAGGTATACAATGAACTACTCACACATCATCAGAGAGGCACCAATGAGAACGATGAACCCCTCTGTGATGGTGTCTAGATTGGATCTAGTGGTTCTGGAACTTGCAGCAGCTGGAATTGATTTTTGTCGAATCCCCTAGGGTTTCTAGAATATTGGGGTATTTATAGAGCAAAGAGGTGGTGTGAGAGAACACCGAGGTGGGCACAACCCACCTGGGTGCGCCTGGGGCCCAGGCACGCCCTGGTGGGTTGTGCTCCCCTCGGACCACCCCTCAAGTACTTTCTTGGCCCATATGGTGTCTTCTGGTCCAGAAAAATCCACAAAAAGTTTCGCTGTGTTTGGACTCCGTTTGTTATTGATTTCCTGCGGTGTAAAAAACAAGCAGAAAACAACAACTGGCATTGCGCACTGTGTCAATAGGTTAGTACCAAAAAATGATATAAAATGATTTTAAAACATCCAAGAATGATAATATAACAGCATGGAACAATAAAAAATTATAGATACGTTGGAGACGTATCAGCATCCCCAAGCTTAATTCCTACTCGTCCTCGAGTAGGTAAATGATAAAAACACAATTTTTGATGTGGAATGCTGCCTAACATGTTCATCACATATTCTTTTCTTTGTAGCATGGACATTTGGACTTTTATATGGTTCAACCAATAGTCTAGTTTTGACATGAAGATTTCAATACTCAAGCATATCAACAAGCAACCATGCCTTTCAAAATATCAACACTAAAGCGAGTTATCCCTAGCCCATTATGCTCATTCATTGATCCATTCATGAACATACTTGCATATTAGCTACACCCAATGCTCAAGTATGATCATAGTGCCCCTTAGTTGGTGCTTTATAAGAGAAGATGGAGGCTCAAGTAAAAATAAAAATTGCATAAAGTAAAAGAAAGGCCCTTCGCAGAGGGAAGTAGGGATTTGTAGAGGTGCCAGAGCTCAAAGTGAAAAAGATAGAGATAAAAACATTTTGGGTGGCATGCTTTTCCTATCAACAAAAACGATCGAGTAGTTCCCAATACTTCCCATGTTAGATATATCATATGCAGTTCCCAAACAGAAAATAAAGTTTATTCCTTTTTCAACCATACTTTCACTTTCCATGGCTAACCATATCCACAGATGCCTTCCATATTGAAAGGATTGAGAAGAGGTGTCTAGAGGGGGGTGATTAGACCCTCAATAAAGAAAAGTAACAGTTTTTAATTTCTTCAAGTTAAGGTGGAGTTTTAGCACAAGTTTAAACATTCATAATACATTTCAAGCAAGCATGCCAAGAGTATATGAGCAGCGGAAAGTAAAGCATGCAAGTTGCAAGAAAGTAAAGGGATGGGATTGGAGTGTGCAAACGCAATTGGAGACATGGAGATTTTTGGCGTGGTTCTGATAGGTGGTGCTATTGTACATCCACGTTGACGGATACTTCAACCCACGAAGGATAACTGTTGCATGAGTCCACGGAGGGCTCCACCCACAAAGGGTCCACAAAGAAGCAACCTTGTCTATCCCACCATGGCCGTCGCCCACGAAGGACTTGCCTCATTAGGGTAGATCTTCACGAAGTAGGCGATCTCCTTGCCTGTACAAACTCCTTGGTTCAACTCTACAATCTTGACGGGGGCTCCCAAGTGCACCTAACCAATCTAGGAGACACCACTCTCCAAAAGGTAATAGATGGTGTGTCGATGATGAACTCCTTGCTCTTGTGCTTCAAATGATAGTCTCCCCAACACTCAACTCTCTCTCTCACACACAGATTTGGATTTGGTGGAAAGATTATTTGAGTGGAAAGCAAATTGGGGAAGGCTAGAGATCAAGATTCTTATGATTGGAATGGAATATCTTGGTCTCAACACATGAGTAGGTGGTTCTCTCTTAGAAAACGTATGCTGGAAGTGTAGGCATGTTCTGATGGCTTTCTCCATGAATGGAGGTTGGGTGGAGGGGTATATATAGCCTCCACACAAAATCTAGCCGTTACACACAATTTACCAAACTCGGTGGGACCGAATCGTTAAACTCGGTCAAACCGATTTAGTTCAAAATGTGAATGTTAGGATTTTCGGTGGGACCGATATGGTCAACTCGGTGGGACCGATGTGCTAGGGTTAGGGTAAAACCTCAACTCGGTTTGACCGATTACACAAACTCGGTGGGACCGATTTTGGTAATAAGCAAAACAGAGAGTTGGTCAAGCAAACTCGGTGGGACCGATTGCATATGTCGGTGAGACCGAAATTATTGCAACAGGTAACAGAGAGTTTTCAAGCACATCTCGATGAGACCGAGATCCCACCGGTGAGATCGAACTGATTAGGGTTTCTGGCAGTGGCTATGTCAAGTGAACTTGGTGGCGCCGGCTAGATCAAATCGATGGGGCCGAGTTTGACTTTTGGTTTGGGACATATGTGGAAATGAGAAAGTGGTTGAGGGCTTTGGAGCATATCACTAAGCACTTTGAGCAAGCAAGCCATTAAGCAAAACCTCATCCCCTTTTAATAGTATTGGCTTTCCTATGAAATCAATGTGATCTGGGATCACTAAAATGAAAATGAAGAGTCTTGAACTTTTGAGCTTTTGCCAATCCTTTGTCCTTAGCATCTTGTAGGGGTTCCACATCCTCTTGTCCACGCCACTTCACTATTGAACTCATCTGAAATATACTAGGTAAATGTATTAGTCCAACAAGAGATATGTTGACATTAATTACCAAAATCACCCAGGGAGCACTTGTGCTTTCAGTCTCCCCCTTTTTGGCAAGTGATGACAACGTACATCAAAGCTTTAGATAAATATATGAAGACTAGCAAGTAAAGCTTTGGAAAGACGTGTAACATGCATAGGCTCCCCCTACATGTATGCAGACATGTAAATATGGAATATAAGATCATGTGAATGCATAAGCATGACAGAGCAAGCAATGAGTTACATGTATCTTGGCTATATGCATCAGAGCAAATGATGTGAATATAGGACATATACCTTCATTTTCATGAGTCCTTATTGCAAACAATATGTACAGTAGCAAGAAATCATCATGCAGATGGATGTGATGCATATACTTACCTTGTGCTCTTGAGGTAGCTTTGGAAGAGATGAACCTGAGTAAACAAGGTTAAATAACACAGAAACATCTACTAAATAGAGCAAGAACAGCAAACCAAAAGAGTACCAAGATTGGGATGACATGTAGAGAGTGATCGAGTACTAGGTAGTCTATTGGATATATACATGTCCTTGAAGGTAAAGATATGCAATGAATTCAAAGATTTCCTTCCCTTAGATGTCTTTCTCCCCCTGAATCTTATATTGTATAATGGGAGAATATAGGGAAAAGAAATCAGAGCAAACCAAATCAGAGCACAATAATCATAACACAAACTAACATGTATTTCCCCTCTTAAAGACATGCGACTTCTCTCCTCTTGAATACCAAGCATATGGGGCTTTCTCTCTCCCTTTGAAGTGATTAAGTATTCTCCCCCTTTGATGTGATTAAGCTTTGATGTGATCTCTCTCCCCCTTTGACATCAATTTCCAAGAAGGGTTTTCTGGAATGTGAGTCGAAAAGGTTCGGTCCTTGAGTCACATGGCAAAGCAGCATATAGAATGTGATGCAGGTAGAGGACAGGAATCATTGAGTGGAGTTGGAACAAATATGCAGGATGCAAATGGCAAAGTGTCTTCTCAGCATTGAAATCAGTAGCACCGAGTCGTTTTCTTCGGTAGCACCGAGATGGTTCTGTTAGACTGAAAGAGACAAGCCGGTGTGTCCGAGTTTAACACAGAGAGAACACTTGTCATCTCAGCTCACTAGGAAAATAAGATCTCACAAAGATTTGCATGGAATTAACTGAAAGAGTTGCAATGAATTGGATGCAAGGAATGCAGAACATAACAGAGAAAATAAAGAAATCTAGATGAAGTTTTTTATTAAAGAAGGGGATCAAATATGCAAGAGACAAATCCAAGGACACAAGGAAACACTAGAGAACTTCATCTAGAATTGGTCGGTGACAAAGTCACCTATGTTAGAGTATATTGACTGAGGAGTCAAGTGAGAACACTTGATCGTAGGTCATACTCATCGTTTAAGCTCAAAATGGGGTTGCCATTTTTCGTTTAAGCATTTTGATGTATTCGCATCTTGTTGAGCCGCTTTGACCCATGTCTTGGGGTAAAGCTTCTCTAAGATGGAATAACATACCTTGGGTGGTGGTGTTGATCTTGATCATGTAGTTGAACTTGTGTGAGATGCTCAAGGCTGATGTAGTTCATCAAGAGATGGGAGCACCGCTTGTAGTTTAAGTTCATCTACCTACATGGTTTAGTTTTGCAAGGAAGAGCACTTGTGTATCCAAAATGACAATCATGAATTTGATACCAAATGAAATTTGATATAAAGAAATCGTCAAAGGATATGTTGAAGGGATTCATGCTTCCTTGTCTTCAACCACCATATTGTAGAGACTTGGTGATGTAGAGATTGCTCAAGATGTGAGTGGTTTGCAATCTCATAGATTTAGATTCATCCAAGTACCTACAAGGGTTAGATACCATGCAAGGGTGCAAATATATCCAAGACATATGATTATCATCATAAGAGAAATATCAAGGATTAGTCAAAGGCTCATGCCTTGCATGTATCCAAATGGAGTTTCTACTCCAAGTTTGAGGCATCAATGATGTTCAATTCACCTCTCAAATGGAAAAATACTTTCTCATCAAGCAGTTTGGTGAAAATATCCGCCAATTGCTTATCGGTACGAACATGCTTAAGATCAATGTCTCCTTTAGCAACATGATCTCAAATGAAATGATGATGAACTTCAATATGCTTAGTTCGAGAATGTTGCACGGGATTGTGAGCAATCTTAATAGGACTTTCATTGTCACAAAGCAATGGAACATGTTTCACATAGATCCCATAATCTTTAAGAGTTTGGGTCATCCAAAGTAACTGAGCACAACATGAACCGGCGGCAATGTATTCCGCTTCGGCGGTGGATAAGGATACCGAGTTTTGTTTCTTGGAGGACCAAGACACAAGAGATCTACCAAGAAATTGACAAGTACCCGAAGTGGACTTTCTATCAACCTTGTCACCGGCATAGTCCAAATCGGAGTAGCCAACAAGATCAAAAGAAGACCTCTTAGGATACCAAATGCTAAATTTTGGTGTATGGATTAAGTATCTCACTATCCTTTTCACAGCCTTAAGATGACATTCTTTGGGGGCCGCTTGATATCGTGCACACATGCACACACTTAGCATAATATCAGGATGAGAGGCACATAGATATAACAATGAACCAATCATAGAGCGATAAACCTTTTGGTCAACTGGCTCTCCATCCTTGGTCAAGTCAAGATGTCCACTAGTAGGCATGGGTGTATTCATACCTTTGCATTCTTGCATGTTGAACTTCTTGAATAAGTCCTTGGTGTACTTTGTTTGATAAACAAAGGTGTCTTCCTTAGTTTGCTTGATTTGCAAACCAAGAAAGAACTTGAGTTCACTCATCATAGGCATCTCAAACTTCTCCGAGATTAGCTTTCCAAACTTTTCACTAAAATGGGGGTTAGTTGAACCAAATATGAAATCATCAACATAAATTTGGCACACAAATAATTCACCATTAACCCTTTTAGTAAAAAGAGTAGAATCAATCTTTCCAATCTCAAAGCCTTTTTCAATAAGGAACTTGGTCAAGCATTTATACCACGCTCTAGGAGCTTGTTTAAGACCATAAAGAGCTTTGTGAAGTTTGTAAACATGATCAGGTTTCTTAGGATTAACAAAGCCAGGAGGTTGTTTAACATAAACTTCCTACTCAATTTCACCATTTAGAAAAGCACTTTTAATGTCCATTTTGTATAAGGTGATATCATGGTGATAAGCATAGATAAGTAAGATGCGGATGGACTCAAGTCTAGCAACGGGGCATATGTCTCACCATAGTCCACACCTTCGACTTGAGTGTAGCCTTAGGCACCGAGATGTGCTTTGTTGCGAACGACTTGTCGATCTTCGTCTTGCTTGTTGTGAAACACCCATTTGGTACTGATAATGTTGTGGTTGTTGTCGGGCTTCTCAACCAATGTCCACACTTGGTTTCTCTCAAAGTTGTGTAGCTCTTCATGCATGGCATTTATCCAATCCGGATCTTCCAATGCTTCTTCAACCTTCATAGGTTCACTGCTAGATATGAATGAATAATGTTCACAAAAAATTTTCAAACGAGTTTTAGAGTGAGTGATTCTCCCGGTTTGGATATCATTAAAGATTTGCTCGACGGGATGGTCTCTTGAGACTCTTTCTCGAACGCATGAGAGCTTTTTCTTGGGTCGGGGTGGAACATCTTCTTCATCATCTTGTTCTTCTTCTTGGCCTTATTCATTGTTGATGGTGTCGTTCACTTGTCAAGGTTGAGAAGGAGGTTGATGAGGTTCATCTTGGTGTACTTCCTTGTTTTCTTCATCTTGGTGTGTCCCACTTGTGGATGCTTCCTTGTCAACTCTTGGTTCACCTTCTCGTGAGGTAGAAGCTTCCACTTGGATGGACGAGGTACTCTCCTTTGCCTCCGTTGGATGAATCTTGCCGATAGATAAGTCTTGGATTGCTTCCGAAGGGTCTTTGTCTCCTACATAAATTGGCAATTGCTCTACTTGCGAGCCGTTAGATTCATCAAACTTCACATCTACCGTCTCTTAAACCTTTCGGGTGAAATTGTTGTAGACACGGTAAGTGTGAGAGTTTGATCCATAACCAAGTAGGAAACCTTCATTAGATTTAGGAGAAAATTTAGAACGATGATGCTTATCAAGAATATAGCACTTTGAGCTGAATACCCGAAAGTATCCAACTTGGGGTTTGTTACCGGTGAGAAGCTTGTATGCCATCTTGCCGAGTAGCTTGTGAAGATACAAGCGATTTTTTGCATGACAAGCTATCTCAACCGCTTCTGCCCAAAAGTGTTTTGGAGTCTTGTACTCATCAAGCATCGTTCTCGCCATCTCAATAAGAGTCCAGTTCTTCCTCTCAACAAATCCATTTTGTTGAGGTGTGTACGTAGCCGAGAACTCGTGTGTAACCCCCTCTTCATCAAGAAAGGTATCCACATTTGTGATCTTGAACTCTGTTCCGTTGTCGCTTCAAACCTTCTTGATCTTCACTTCAAATTGGTTTTGGGCCTTCCTAGCGAAGTTCTTGAAGATCTTATGGACTTGCGATTTATCATCAAGAAAGAACACCCATGTAAATCTTGAAAAATCATCAACTATGACTAGACCACCACCGAGACTTTTGTAGGCGTTGGGACCAAATAGATCCATATGAAGTAGCTCGAGTCGTCTTCTCGTGGTCATGATGTTCTTCACGGGGTGACTTCCTCCAACTTGGCTTCCTACTTGACAAGCACTACACAATCTATCCTTGTCAAATATAACATCTTTTACTCCAAGGATATGATCACCTTTAATAAGCTTATCAAGATTTCGCATGCCCACATGACCTAACCTTCTATGCCACAACCAACCTTTAGAAGATTTAGCAATTAAGCAAGTTCTAGGTTGAGCCTTTTTAGTGAAACCAACAATATATAAATGACCTTTACGTATACCGGTAAAGACCATTTTATGATTATCTCTACGAAACACTTGGCAATCTACTTTAGTAAATAGGACATTGAAACCAAAGTCCGCAAGTCTAGATATAGAAAGTAAATTATAGCCAAGAGATTCAACGAGCATAACATTTTGTATGGAGCTATCATCTGAGATGGCCACATTACCAAGGCCAACCGCCTTACCCTTTGAGTTATCACCAAAAGTGACATACTTTCGAGGACCGTCGTTTTCAGCAAGCTCACGAAACATACCCCTATCTCCGGTCATGTGAACGGTACATCCACTATCAATGACCCACTCCTTTCCTCCAGCCATGTAGCCGTGAAGATTAGCCATAAGACCAAAGTGTCTCATAGACTCATCAAGATCAAAGTCGCTATCATCAGCCTCATCATAGTATCCATGTTCAACATTGTATTTTGATGGATCAATTCCTAGAGAGAGTGATTAATTAGATAAGTGATCATCACAATGGTCATCTTTATGAATTCTAATAGCTTCGGAGATGATATTGCTAATGATTCCAACATCTCCTTTGGCACGCATGAGGTTAGTAAGCTCAAATAGACAATCACCAAACCTACGGTCATTGGAATTCATCTTGCTCAAAGCAATAGACTTATGAAGAATTTCATCTAAGTTTTGCAAGGAATAGTTTGGAAATCGTTCCTCAAGAAATCTCCATATATTGTAAGCACAATCAAGAGCAGGCAAGCTAGCAAGCAAGTTTCTTGGTAATCCTCTAGTGATTAAATTAATAGTTCTAAGATTACGGATCATGTCAATAGACTCATCAAGGGTAGGATGCATAGGATCAACATGAGGTGCACAAGGGCTAGTAATGTACTTGTTCAAATGATATTTATTGAAAATCTCAAGCATCTCAATTTTCCACTCATGAAAGAACTCTCCATCAAGTATAGGCACTCTACGTCTAAGAATCCCCAACGTAGACTCATCCATCTTCCTCCAATGGTGATTAAACCAAAGAAATGGAGACCAATGCTCTGATACCAATTGAAAGGATCGGGAAGAGGTGTCTAGAGGGGGAGTCATTAGACCCTCAACAAAGAAAAGTAGCAGTTTTTAATTTCTTCAAGTTAAGGTGGAGTTTTAGCACAAGTTTAAACATTCACAATACATTTCAAGCAAGCACAGCAAGAGTATATGAGCAGCGGAAAGTAAAGCATGCAAGTTGCAAGAAAGTAAAGGGATGTGATTGGAGTGTGCAAACGTAATTGGAGACACGGAGATTTTTGGCGTGGTTCTGATAGGTGGTGATATTGTACATCCACGTTGATAGAGACTTCAACCCACGAAGGGTAATGGTTGCGCGAGTCCACAGAGGGCTCCACCCACGAAGGGTCCATGAAGAAGCAACCTTGTCTATCCCACCATGGCCGTTGCCCACAAAGGACTTGCCTCACTAGGGTAGATCTTTACGAAGTAGGCGATCTCCTTGCCCATACAAACTCCTTGGTTCAACTCCACACAATCTTGACAGAGGCTCCCAAGTGACTCCTAACCAATCTAGGAGACACCACTCTCCAAAAGGTAATAGATGGTGTGTCGATGATGAACTCCTTGCTCTTGTGCTTCAAATGATAGTCTCCCCAACACTCAACTCTCTCTCTCACAGATTTGGATTTGGTGGAAAGATGATTTGAGGGGAAAGCAACTTGGGGAAGGCTAGAGATGAAGATTCTTATGATTGGAATGGAATATCTTGGTCTCAACACATGAGTAGGTGGTTCTCTCTTAGAAAATGTATGCTGGAAGTGTAGGCATGTTCTGATGGCTTTCTCCACGAATGTAGGTTAGGTGGAGGGGTATATATAGCCTCCACACAAAATCTAACTGTTACACAATTTACCAAACTCGTTGGGACCGAATCGTTAAACTCGGTCAGACTGATTTAGTTCAAAATGTGAACGTTAGGATTTTCGATGGGACCGATATGATCAACTCGGTGGGACCGATGTGCTAGGGTTAGCGTAAAACCTCAACTCGGTTTGACCGATTACACAAACTTGGTGGGACTAATTTTGGTAATAAGCAAAACAAAGAATTGGTCAAGCAAACTCGGTGGGACCGATTGCATATCTCGGTGAGACCGAAATTATTGCAACAGGTAACATAGAGTTTGCAAGCCCATCTCGGTGAGACCGAACTGATTAGGGTTTTTGGCAGTGGCTATGTCAAGTGAACTCGGTGGCGTCGGATAGATCAAATCGGTGGGGCCGAGTTTGACTTTTGGTTTGGGACATATGTGGAAATGAGAAAGTGGTTGAGGGCTTTGGAGCATATCACTAAGCACTTTGAGCAACCAAGCCATTAAGCAACACCTCATCCCCTTTTAATAGTGTTGGTTTTCCTATTAACTCAATGTGATCTTGGATCACTAAAATGAAAATGAAGAGTTTTGAGCTTTTGAGCTTTTGCCAATCCTTTGTCCTTAGCATCTTGTAGGGGTTCCACATCCTCTTGTCCACGCCACTGCACTGTTGAACTCATATGAAATATACTAGATAAAAGTATTAGTCCAACAAGAGATATGTTGACATTAATTACCAAAATCACCCAGGGAGCACTTGTGCTTTCACATACCAACACTTTCCAAGGAATTTATTATTTGACAACATAATGTAAATTCATTTTCATTTCGGGACTGTGCATCCCTAATACCTTTGTCGTACTCTCGTGCAACGACAAGTGAATAAACACTCATCTTGAGAATAACATATCTAGCATGGAAATATATTAGCCACCCCTACCGTTTCATGAGCGGTACGAGCACAAAAAAGAGGTTTATTTTGAAAATTAGAGATGGCACATATAGATTTTCTTAGAACGGCAAAAGAATATCGCATATAGGTAGGTAATGGTGGACTCATGTGGAAAAACTGGTTTAAAGGATTTTGGATGCACAAGTAGTGATCATACTTAGTGCAAATGAAGGCTAGCAAAAGATTGAGAAGCATCCAACCAAGAAATGAAAAATCTCATAAGCGAGGATTAAGCATAACTAACACCGAATAATGCACCACAAGTAGGATGTAATTTCATTGCATAACTATTGACTTTTGTGCTTGCATCGGGAATCACAAACCTTAACACCAATATTCTTACTAAAGCATAATTACTCATCAACATGACTCACATATCACTATAAACATATCGCAAAACTATTACAAGGAATCAAGTTTATTTTCTCCAATGATCTTCATGAAAGTTTTTATTATATCCTCCTTGGATATCTATCACTTTGAAACTAGTTTCATATGTTGCTTTTAATAAGCTCAAACAAATATAAGTGAAGAACATGAGCATCATATTTCTTTCTCTCAAAATAATTTAAGTGAAGCAAGAGAGACTTTCTTAAAAAATTACTAACTCTCAAGTAAATATAAGTGAAGCATGAGAGCATTTCTTCAAAAATACTAAAGCACACCGTGCTAAAAAAGATATAAGTGAAGCACTAGAGCAATTCCATAGCTCATAAAGATTTAAGTGAAGCACAGAGAGCAATTCTAACAAGTCATAGCATAACTTTGGCTCTCTCAAATAGGTGTGTACAGAAAGGATGCTTATTAAAAATTAAAAATAAAAACAAAGAAAGAATAATATCATGCAAGACGCTCCAAGAAAAATTCATAATATGTGAGGAATAAAAATATAGTTCTGAGTAAAAAATACAGATGGTTGTTAGAAGAAAGAGAGGATGCCACTCGGGCATCCCCAAGCTTAGTTGCTTGCTTCTCTTTGGATAATAGCTTGGGATGCCATGGGCATCCCCAAGCTTAGGCTCTTCTTACTCCTTATTCCTTCATCGATCGTAAGGTCATCCAAAACTTGAAAACTTCAATCACACAAAACTCAACAAAACCTTCGTGAGATCTGTCAGTATAAGAAAGCAAATCACTACTATAAGTATAGTTGCAAACCCATTAATATTTTAATTTTTAATATATCTACTATATTCCAACTTTTATATGGCAAAAAATCTTCAAAGGAAACCATAAAATCATCAAAACAAGCACACAACGTAAAGAAAACAGAATCTGTCAAAAACAGAACAGTCTGTTGCAATATGGATATTTCGAATACTTCTGTAACTCCAAAAATTCTGAAAAATTAGGAAGACGTGAGAAATTTGTATATTAATCTTCTACAAAACAATAAGTATTTTATCATTCTTCTGTTACAAATGAAAATTATTTTTGTGAGCGCAAAAGTTTCTGTTTTTTAGCAAGATCAAATCAACTATCACCCAACATGATCCCAAAGGCTTTGCTAGGCACAAACACTAATTAAAACATAAAAACACAATCATAACAGTGGCATAATTGTGCAAAGACTCAAGAACACAAAGAAAAAGCCTCCCAACGAGCGGTATCATTTTACACCCTTAGATAGGCATAAAGCAAGGATCTAAGTATTGTCATCTTTATTTCTAGATCCATACGATGCCCTCATGATTGATTCATATCGTGGCCTAATTCTTGTCCTAGGGAAGTGTTCCATACCCTTCCTTAGTGGAAATTTAAATTTAATACTGCCTTCTTTCATATTAATCACGACACCAATAGTACGTAAAAATGGTCTACCAAGAATAATTGGACAAGACGGATTGCAATCAATATCAAGAAAAATAAAATCTATGGGAACGTATTTACTATTTGAAGAATAAGAACAACATTCATTCCTCCCATAGGCTTTTTAATAGTGGACTCCGCCAAGTGCAAATTTAAAGAACGTTCTTCAATATCGGTAAGACCAAGCACATCACATAAAGATATCCAAATTTTAGAAACACTAGCACCCAAGTCACATAAAGCAAAACACTCATAATTTATAATCTTGACTTTGATAGTAGGTTCCCATTCATCATGTAATTTTCTAGGAATTGAAACCTCTAATTCCAACTTTTCTTCTAAAGCTTTCATCATAGCATCAACAATATGTTTAGTAAAAGCTTTATATTGTTAATAAGCATGGGGTGAATTTATCATGGATTGCAACAAAAAAATACAATGAATCAAAGAGCAACTATCATAATTGAATTCTTTGTAATCCAAAAGAGTGGGCACATCACTAGTTAAAGTTTTGACCTCTTCAAACCCACTTTTATCAATTTTCTCAACAAGATTTTCACCCTCCGAATTATCGAGGCGCCTTCTAGCTAAAGTTGACTCTTCTTTAGTCCCTTTATTATCAATCTTCATTTTACTAAACAAGGAATCAATAGAAGAAACACCAATCATTTTAAGATCCTCATCACTAGAAAACGCTTTTTGTAAAAATTCTCTTCTAGCGCTAAGCATAGCAGCTCTTTTCTTACTTTCATCCATAGTAACATAAAGATATTTAATTGATTCCTCAACCTTAGGCACAAAAAATTTCATCTTGATATTTTCTACATCATGAGAAATTATATCAATACTTCTAGACATATCATCAATCTTAT